>NC_057794.1:565370673-565670673 GCF_018294505.1 Triticum aestivum
CAGAGACGGCGGCGACTACACCAAGATGTACAGGCTGCTCGGCATGTAGAAGACAGGCGGCAGGGGCGGCTTTACTATTAGTAGCACTTTATTCTCTGATTCAATGGCTGGATGTGGAGCATCGTTCATGCATCGTTCCAAAAACGTCGTGTGTATAGCAGCTCTCTTACTATTATGAAAATACTAGACAGAAGACACTCCACGCACGATGCATGCACGATTCACAATCAAATGGATGTGAAGCACTTTATTCTCTGATTCAATGGCTGGATGTGGAGGATCGTTCATGCATTGTTCCAAAAACATCGTGTGTATAGCAGCTCTCTTACTATTATTATTAGTAGTAGTATTTTAGTGGTCGTATTTAGTTGTTTTTAATTTGTGTTTCAATTTTTTACTATTAGTAGTAGTATCTTAGTAGCCAAATTTGTGTTGCGTTTGGCCGGCCGAGTTTAGTATAAAAAAAGGCGACTACTAGGCGTCGGTGCGCTGGCCCAAATTTGGGCCGGTCGCTCCGTACGCATCCGATACGCTGTGTTTTAACCGTCAGATCATGGTCTTCGTCCTCAAAGCACTCTTCTCTCTGGCTTTTGCCCCCAAATCACGTGCGTGCGGTGCAGGATGAGAACAAGACGACCGGCCTTCGGAGCTAGCCGGACCACCGTCGCTCGTTGGATCGCTGTCGCTGGCCGGGTCGCTGCTACTCACCAGATCGCCATTGCTCGCCTGCTTGCCGCCCTTGCTACCGGGTTGTATCAAACCTCCTCCTCACCCTCACCCTCTCCTCCCCCCACCCACCCCCGCGACCGCCGTTCCAGCATCCCCGGCGACCTTGCAGCACGTCTCGCCGCGGTGGCCGTCGCAGCTCGCAGTGCCGACCCGGCACGGCTCTAAAAAAGCATCGGTTGTCGCAGCTCTGGAATTGCTAGTTCCAGCAAAAATAGATGCCGGTTGAAGCAAAACTGCTCGCCGGTTGTATCAAAAATGGCTTGCCAATCCCAACGAAGAAATTCCGTACTCGCATCCATGAGAAATCGCTGGTTCCAGCAAAAATGTCTGATAGTTCCAGCAAAAACAAATGGCTGGTTGAAGCAAAAAACAGAGTTGCAGGACTCACATGAAGATGAATGTAGCAAAAATCCACAAACACCGGGTAGTAACAAAAATCAAAACGGTTGTAGCAAAATGGTTCACCGGTTCCAGCAAAAATCACCGTGGTAGCAAGTTTGGGATGCTGGGGTGGTAGCAAAAACATCGGCTGGTTCCAGCAAAAACAAAACATGGTTGTAGCAAAAATCCTGCCACGCCGACCTTGGAGAGCAGCGCACCCAGCTGCGGGTGGCCATGGCGACAAGCGCTGCAGCACTGTCGTGATTGCTGCAACCCACTCAGCTCCGGCCACCGCTCGCAGCAACGGGTGGCTCAGTTCCCAGCAGGCAACGACCGCTCCTCACCCCTGTAGTAACTCCGACCACCACTCGGCGGAGTAGCAGAACCCTGCAGTAACTCCGGCCACCGCTCGCCGGAGCAACAGATCACCAGGATCTGAAAAAATGAAGGATGTGGTGCTGAGGGCTTGTTTAGAGAGATGATGGGGAATAGATGAGGATTACGCCGGAAAGGAAGAAAAGTAATGGACAGAAAGAAATAAGACACTAGACGTGGTCCCACCAGGTTACGTGTCGCCTGTATATGAAAACGTAGCGAGCGCGTGGGTGAGGCACCGGCCGAAGCTTCAGCCGGCCTGCCGATTCCAAACGTTTCCCATAAAAAAGACGTCTAGAGCAGTCTTGGGGTGGCGGTTGAGAAACCAACCGCCCCATGCTGATTTTTTTGCCGGCGTTTCTACAACAAGATAGACAAATGAACTGGAAGTTTCCGGGGTACTTGCAAGGCTGAGGAAGAAATTGGTTATTCCTAAACGTGTATTGCAGATTGATACTATCGATTCACATGTACGTTTGAGGCTCAAATCCAACACTTGAGAATACGTTTGCATCTGCATCATGGATACCTTTCACAGGCTAAGGCCTCTTTTAGTTCATAGGATAGGATTATCATAAGAATAGGAATCTGCATCATGGATACCTTTCACAGGCTAAGGCCTCTTTTAGTTCATAAGATAGGATTATCATAGGAATAGGAATCTTGTAGGAAATGAGATGACATGTATCTCAAATCCTATGAGTAGGAATAGGAAACAAGATGTCATTTGATTAACACCAAAAAAAAAATTCCATTGAGTCTAGACTTTCTTTTATTTTCCTATAAAATGTGAAGGATAAAAACCAATCCTATGTAGGAATAGGAATTCATTCCTATGAACCAAAGGGCTCTAAAGGAAAAAATCCTATAAAAATCATTTCCTCTAGAATTCCTATGAAATTCCTCTTTGAACTCTGCCACAGACAGGTTGGATATGAGAACCAACAACAAAAAAAACATCCAAAATTGTTCTTCAGACCATAATAAGAACACATCTTTTTTTCTGAAGAACACACCTGTTGGTTCAGATGATACTGATTATATTTGAGACCATAATAGGATATGTCCTTGAGAAAATGGACGATGCTGCATTTCTTCAGAGATGAATTGTGGAACAGACCCTTAATATAAGGGATGCAAAAATAGAAATGCATTTGAATCAACTGACATGTCTGTAGATGATAATTCAAACAGGAAACTTAACTGCCTTGTTGCAACAGACATTAATAAATAAACGAATTGCCGTTGCACTTCTGCTTATTCTCATAAGATTTGTGACAAGTGGGCCTTTTAAGTCCAATGCATCGAAACTATTGTAAATTACAGAGCTTTAACATATGTTAAATGACTAATCACAACCCATGAACAAACTAAAAAAAGAAGAGCAATACTTAACAGCCAAAATACCAGAGGTAGGCAATGGTAAATGGTGAACACACACAAATCTGATGGCCAAACCACAAGGCAGCACCATACTCCACACTAGCAATCACACTGCCACTGTCCACAGCAAGGTAACTGGATATATTCACAACTAAACCAAAATTACCACCACAAGGTAAGCAATGGTGAACACACACAAAACTGATGGCTAAACCACAGGGCAGCACTAGCCACTATGCTCCACACTAGCAATCATCGCACTGCCACTGTCCACAACAAGGAAACTAGATATACTCACATATTCAACCAAAATTACCACCACAGGTAGGCAAAGCAATGGACCAATGGTGAATGGTGAACACACACAAAACTGATGATAAACCAAAAGGCAGCACTATGATCCACACTAGCGATCATCACACTGCCACTGTCTAAAGCAAGGTAACCGGGTATATTCACAGTTTCAGACACATCTAGGTATGAAATAACACATATCTAGAACAAACCAACCACACGATCTCTTGGAATGAACTGAATTCTACTTGCAAGTGACAAAGATCACACTACCTCAACAATAAACACATGACAAACAGCAATAGCAAAATATCTATGGGCTAGTAAAACCTGCAAGAACACATGTATCAACAAGATACATGTTCTACGATCTTATCACCATCAGAACAACAAAGCATAAAAAATGATAGCCGACATGAAATAGATTAACGTCATCAGAATGACCAAAATTTAAGCCCACATCGCATATCAGTAATATCCAGGAAAGATAACATAATACTCCAAGGTTTCAGTTTTCAAAGACAAACGGGACACATATAAATGAGTTCAATTTGAAGAGCAATCGCAAGCCACCTCTAAGCCTTCTGGTTGTAGACGTAGGTGAGGCCGCACTTGCCGCAGTAGTGGCGGTCGAAGTGGTTTGCCATGAAGGTCCCGGCGCCGCACTCAGCGTTGGGGCACTCCTTCCTGAGCCTGGTGACCTTACCAGTGGCGTCGTCGACCTTGTAGAACTGGAGGACGGCGAGCTTCACCTTCTTGTGCTTGTGCTTTTGCTTCTTGGGCTTGGTGTACGTCTTCTTCTTGCGCTTCTTGGCGCCACCGCGGAGGCGGAGCACCAGGTGGAGGGTGGACTCCTTCTGGATGTTGTAGTCGGCGAGGGTGCGGCCGTCCTCGAGCTGCTTGCCGGCGAAGATGAGGCGCTGCTGGTCCGGCGGGATCCCCTCCTTGTCCTGGATCTTGGCCTTGACGTTGTCGATGGTGTCCGACGACTCCACCTCCAGCGTGATGGTCTTACCCGTCAGGGTCTTCACGAAGATCTGCATCTTGGCGGCGGTGGGGTGGTCGCCTCCGCGCGCTGCGGCGGCGACGGTGGCGGCGGCTGCTGCTGCGCTGGGGTGGGGGTTGGGCGGCGGTATGCGGGCTAGGGTGAAGGGAGAGTCAGGCTTTCTATAAGTACAATCGGCAGGAGAATATGAGCTGTCGGATCAGATCGGACGGCTGGCTTTCGTGGATGGTATTTTGGGCTGGGCTGTATCGGATTGATTATGCTTGTGGCCCATGACTCGTCAGGAGGGTTCGTTCCACTGTCAATATGAACATGTATATTCCGTTCACTTGCCCCCCAAAAAGTGTAAATTACATTGACACCTAGAAACGTGTAAATTCAATTTAGTACTGCAAATTATTTTTATGAAAGAATAAACGTGTAAGTTTTATATCTTGCCTAGCAAAAGAATTGGCCTCACAATTATACAACATATAAACAAGCAAGGCTCTACAAATTCCAACATTGGTTACATTCGCAAAAGAAGGAACATTTGTTGCCACTCACGAATCGCGCAACTTCTGGTCTCTTCTCGAGCATCGCTTCTTTTGTTTTTCAAAGGGAGCCTCACACTTAACAGGTAAGTGACATGTACACACTCCTAAATTCCCATGAAAAACAAGCGGGCACCCTCCAAATTAGAGAAGGGACTGAGGGGGATGCTGCCGGGGTTTGCCCAATATTCAGCTTCGATTCCAATCACGAATACGACCATCCAAACAACAACATTCAGGCCGTCCCAATGCCAATATCCAATTGTAAGCCCCAATATCAACACTCAAACGGTGCCCAAGTGATATTTAGTTTGTATCCCAATTTTAGTGGTGTTTGCGGCATGGAATTTGATTCCACCGTGTGCCAACCATCACTCATGGTTTGTTACTTTGCAACAACATTCTGGGCATAGCTGTTCGAGAGTGTAACATGTCAATCAATTCTAAATATGCAATCTTGAGACGACCAATTCCAAAAATGCATGAAGGATGATGTAACTGGTGCATGCCATGCTTTCGCCTAACATACCGAGGCCACAGTGTGTATGACTGAGCGGAAATGCCCAACATTATTAAGCAACGTTCTAAGCTCACCACACATAGAGTCCGGCACAACTAAGATCAGTCAAACAGTCACAACAACGGCGGCAGCAAACAGTAATTCCAGCTGCATGATCATTGGCATGGCATGACAAATACAAACCACAATAACCGTTGAACAACCAAACGTGTTTTTGTCCGTTGCAAATAGCATTGGGCCATTTCAGAAATCAAATTGACAAAAACTAAGCAAGTTTCTGAACATGTCCAGTTATTACCACACTTGCAATTATAAATTACTCCATGCCATAGAAATTTGGCATATGCAAACTAATGCCACGTCCAGAAAAATATCCATGACAAACAACACATGCACAGATATACTCCCTCCTTCCATCTATATAAGGCCTAATGCGTTTTTCAAGACCGCTCTTGACTATTGACAAGATTAATAGTACATGACATGCATAATGTGAAAATTATATCATTGAAAGCTCCTTTCACTTACGAATTTGACGGCGTGCTTTGTTTAAGTTGCATGTCATATATTATTGCTCTAACATTTGGTCAAAGTTAGTCTCAAAAAACGCATTAGGCCCTATATAGATGGAAGGAGGGAGTATCAAAGGTTGTAACCACATGCACAGATATGGTATGACCACACAATTTTGTGAATCCAACCAGAATTACCAATGAAATGCACCCAGGGCAGGCAATGGTTAATGATGGAACACAAAACAGATGGATAAACGACAGGCAAGGACTTTGCAGCATTTCTTCAGAGATGAATTTGGATAATAGGGATGCAAAAATAGAAATGCAGATCATGGCTACATAAATGTACATATTTGGATAATTACATCAAATGGGAATCTGTAGAGGCATAATGAATAAACTAAAATATCTGTAGATGAGAATTCAAATAACTGAACTGCCTTGTTGCAACAGACATGAAAAATAAACAACTGAATTACTGTTGCACTTTTGCTTATTCTCATAAAAGTTCAGTGACAAGTTGGCGTTTTAATTCTAATGCATTGAAGCCGCCTTCTGTACTAGTTGTAAATTACAGATCTTGACCGTATGTGAAATGACTTGTCACAACCCAAGAACAAACCAAAAAGAGAAGAACGGAAGTCAACTACAGCTGTAAACCGACAGACATATGGTATGATAGACCCAATCAAAATTACGACCACAGGTAGGCAAGGCAATGGTGAACACACCCAAAACTGATGGCTAAACAACAAGGCAGCACTATGCTCCACACTAGCAACCATCGCAATGCCACTGTCCACAGCAAGGTAACTAGATATATTCACAGATTCAACCAAAAACCACCACAAGGAAAGCAACTGTGAATACACAAAACTGATGGCTAAACCACAGGGCAGCACTATGCTCGACACTAGCAATCATCACACTGCCACTGCCCACAAGGAAACTAGATATATTCACAGATTCAACCAAAATTACCACCACGGGTAGGCAAAGCAATGGTGAATACACACAAAACTGATGGCTAAACCACAAGGCAGCACTATGCTCCACACTAGCAATCATCGCACTGCCACTGTCTACAGCAAGGTGACCAGGTATGTATATTCAGAGTTTCAGACAGATCTAGGTATGAACTAACAAATATACCTAGAACAAACAAACCACGGAATCGCTTGGAATGAACAGAATTCTAATTGCAAGTGAGAAAGATCACACCCCTCAAAAATCAACACATGACAAAACAGCAATAGCAAAATATACTACCTAGAACAAACAAACCGCACAATCGCTTGGAAAGAATAGAATTCTAATTGCAAGTGACAAAGATGACACCCCTCAACAATCAACACATGACAAAACAGCAATAGCAAAATATTCATCTACATGTGAACCCATGCATAGCTATTGGCTAGTGACACCTGCAATAAAGGGTTAAGCTCAAGAACACATGTATCAAAAGATACATGCTCCATGATCACATCACCATCAGATCAACAAAGCATAAAATACGATAGCTGCCATGAGATAGATTAACGTCATTCAAAATGACCAAAATTTAAGCTCGCATAGCATCTCAGCATTAGGCAATCAAATATCTAGGAAACATAATACTCCAAGGTTTCAGTTTTCAAATACAAACAGGGACACATATAAATGAGTTCTATCCTCGATAGGTAAAAGAGCAGAGCAAACGCAAGCCACCTCTAAGCCTTCTGGTTGTAGACATAGGTGAGGCCGCACTTGCCGCAGTAGTGGCGGTCAAAGTGGTTGGCCATGAAGGTCCCGGCGCCGCAATCGGCGTTGGGGCACTCCTTCCTGAGCCTGGTTACCTTGCCGGTGGCGTCGTCGACCTTGTAGAACTGGAGGACGGCGAGCTTCACCTTCTTGTGCTTGTGCTTTTGCTTCTTGGGCTTGGTGTACGTCTTCTTCTTGCGCTTCTTGGCGCCACCGCGGAGGCGGAGCACCAGGTGGAGGGTGGACTCCTTCTGGATGTTGTAGTCGGCGAGGGTGCGGCCGTCCTCGAGCTGCTTGCCGGCGAAGATGAGACGCTGCTGGTCCGGCGGGATCCCCTCCTTGTCCTGGATCTTGGCCTTGACGTTGTCGATGGTGTCCGAGGACTCCACCTCCAGCGTGATGGTCTTGCCCGTCAGGGTCTTCACGAAGATCTGCATCTTGGCGAAGGCGGGGTGGTCGCCTCCGCGCGCTGCGGCGGCGACGGCAGTGGCGGCGGCGGGGTTGGGTTTGGGCTGGGCGGCGGGGTGGAATGGAGGCTAGGGTATGGAAGGGTCTGGCGTTATATAAGTATAAGTAGGCGGGAGAATATAAGCTGTTGGATCTAGGGGTTCCAGATCGGACGGCTGGCTTTCGTGGACGCTATTTTGGGCTTGGCTGGATAGGATCGATTTTGCTTGTGGCCCATGGTTCGTGTAAATTGCCAAAAAAAAGTGTAAATTCCAATTAGTAGTGTACGTTATTTTTATGTAGGAATAAACGTGTAAATTTGTATCTTGTCCAAAAAAAGAATTGGCATCACAATTAAAATATATGAATAAGCAAGACGCTAGAGATTTTTTTGTGCGAAAAGGATCAAATCTATTATAAAGATTCACCAAAAGTACAAAGCGCCTCAAACATAATAAAATTTTCATTGAGGTTCATGGACCACCGAACGACCATTGCCGCTACCAGAACGACCCGCCGACGCGCCGCTATCGTCGCTCCCATACCGGAGCCGGCCCGACCTTATCGACGACAACCGGGGAGTCTTCATGCACGTGTCCCTAAGGACCAGCGCCCTGAAGCCGCATTCGTCATCGCTGAATCCGTCAATCGATCTGAAGAACCTGACACCAAATATCGTCGCTACGTACGCACGACGAGAAACTCTAACCTCACCGCCCCAAGGAGCTGATAGGAATCTACACCGAAGCTTCGTCTAATCCGTCCCAACGAACGAACTAGAGGAGGATCGGAACCCGAAAGACTGACTCGAAGAAGGAGCGCCGCCATCCGTCCAAACACCGCCCCTACAAGGACTAAAACCATACACATCTACTAGCTGGAGTCGAGACACCATGATTCTCCTCCCCACCACCGGCCGCCGGAGCGGCAGGCGGAGGGAAAGCGAATCAACAGGCTCGCCGGCGAAGATCGAGAGGAGGAAGGGTTTCCCAAGTCACCTTAGGAGAGAGGGAAAAAATGGAACATTGGTTAAAAGAAAATTAAAACTCATCCAATTCAGATATTAAAATGAAAAATCTATCATCAAGAAGAATTTTTTGTATAAGAGACACATAGTGCCCAAATAGAAAACTCAACAAGCTCCTGGGGCACTGGGTCGATACAGAGTATAGCAAAAACATGTTACACCGAAGGATTAAAATACTCCCTCTCCCGGTTTATTTGTCGCATAAATGAATAGAAATTAATGTATCTATAACTAAAAATACATTTAGATACATCCATTTCTGCGATAAGTAATTCGGGACAGAAGGAGTAGTTCTTTAAGGATTGAAAATGAATCAATCTCTCATCAGCAATACTTCTCAGTTAAGGATGAAAAGGCTGGACGTGGAGTATTTGCTCCGAGCTCAAATGTACCCCGATGAAGAGTAAAATAATAAAAATCCAAAAAATAATAAGAATATTCAAAAAGAATCTATTTTTTTGTGATAGCCGTACGCAGGGCCGGTCCTGAGATTTTGGGGACCCGGGGCGAACCTAAAATCCGGGGCCCTTAGTAAACACATCATAGTAGTAAAAATAAATGTATGTATATATGAATATTTAGCAATAAAACTTCAATGCATTCAAAATCAGTGTGCGTATCAAATAATTTATACATAATACCTTAAAAAATTCTTCTAACATTTCTCGATGCAAAGTCGCTTATGATGGGGTCGATGTCAATCCCATCCAATAATTTCTTCTCGATGCATGATGTAGCCAAACCATTTAACCTCTCTTGAGTCATTGTTGACCTCAAATAATTCTTCAACAATTTCAGCTTTGAAAAGCTTCTTTCAGCCGATGCGACCGTCACAGGCACAGTAAATAAGATGCGATAAGCAATGAAGATATTTGGATAACAATCAACTTCTCTGACATGCCCAAAAATCTCCATGGCAGACATTACGCCATTTGGCAAAGTGAATCTCATAATCTTCAATTCAGAAATAAGATCATATACCTCTACATCAGATGAACCAATGATATAATCCATCATGTGCTAAGGAACTCTGACTCCTGCTACTGCTAGACTTGAAGATCTTACAACAAAAGCAAAAAACTTTGTCAACACCTTCTGAATAAACTAGCCATTTTCTATCATGTTTCTCTCCATTGCTTAATTTCCTATGATAATGAACATAGGAAAAATGCCTTCCTGCATCATCTACACGGTATTCCATTTTATCCTCTTCCTCTCTCATTGGCCCTTTCTCAACTAATACATCTCTTGCTTTATTGTCAAGATTATCCCAAATTCTTGGATCATAAATATCAGGAGTATAGACTGGTTCATCAACACTAGGAGACTGTCCTTGTGCATCCGATGAATTACCTATATTCTCGGAGCCACTTACATTGTTGTTGTCGATGTTGGTGTCGGCATTTTCTTCTTGCTGATCGGATTCTGAATTCACATTATTTTGTTGCTTTTCCTCTATGGCAACTATCGCCAACTCATCACCTCGGTTTATCGAAGTAGCGGAAGTACGCTTGAAATATCTGTGCACATGTCCATGTTGTGATTGTACCAATTTATCTGCAGCCTTCTTCTTTTTCCTTTTTTTGCTACCTGATGCATACTTCCTATTTCTCGGAGGCATGCTAAAACACAATCCTGAAAAAGTAATTTTTGCATCAATTATTGAACAGTACCACATACGCATCAAGGGACGGCCAAACACAAATATAGTATACCTGGTTCTGATGATCTGAATTCTGATAGCGTCAGTCCGAGTGCTGTTTGCAGCGCCTAGACTCGGAGAGCAATGAGCAATTGACCAAGACTGAGGGCCCCCTGAATTGAAATTAGCTGTGAACTGTATTAGGAAGGGGATTAGGAAAAGAGAATTAAAAATTAGCAAGAGGCATATGGCAGTCGGCAGCCCTGCAGTACGGCGCGTCGGCGACGGCGGGCGGCGGCCTAGGGCTGGGAGCCTGCGTGATGAGACGGGTCGAACTGTCGAGAATCGACAGGATCATGATCGGCCTTTTTTTTCTAGGTGAAGCTGTGAAAGGATAGCATATTGTTGTCTTTTTTTTAACATGGAGGACGACGAAGGAAAGCGATTGCTAATCAAGCCGCGCATGTCGCTAATCCTGCCGCTGCGGCTCGTTTCGCTTGCGAGCCTGTGCGTGTGCGTGAAAGGCTGATGAAAGGCCTCGCCTTTGGCTATTTTGTTTGACATGGGCCTACAGCCTGCTATACGTATATACCTTGTACATACCTGGTTGGGGGCCCCTACCTTGTGGGGGCCCGGGGCGGCCGCCCCCCGCCCCTCCCCAGGGCCGGCCCTGGCCGTACGGACGACGGATGGCACGGGCCTGCTCCCTCGTGTGTCATGCCGTCTTCGTCTTGCACTCCTCCCTCGCGAGGCACTTGGAAGCCTTGAGCGCGAGGCGGAGCGCCTCGCATCGGACTCCGCCTCATGAGTTCCACTGTCAATAAACGTGTAAATTCCATTTAGTAGTGTAAATTATTTTTATATAGGAATAAATGTGTAAATTTGGTATCTTGTCCAAAAAAGGAATTGACATCAACATTTAAAAATACGAATAAGCAAAACTCTAGAGATTGATTTGCTACATGAACATTGGTTACTTTCGCAAAAAATTGAACATTGGTTAAAAAAAATCAAAACTCATCCAATTCGGATATTAAAATGCAGTTTTGTTAAAGTACATCTAGATGTGCTCTAAGTATTGCACATCTAAGTTTTATGTCATTGATTTTACGCTAAGATTCATGCAAGAATTTCTTTTGTCTTTTTTCCTTTTCTTTCTAGTTTGATTGACTCACTTAACGCTCTATCACCAGGAAGCTTTTTTTTGGTATAGAAGAAATACATAGTGCCCAAATAGAAATTAACAAGTTATAGGTCCTGGGGCACCGGGCCGATACAGAGTACAACAAAAACTGGGTTCCTCAAGAAGGATTGAAAATACAGTAGTTCTTTAATTAAGGATTGAAAATGAATCAAAAATTTCATACTTCTCAGTTAAGGGTGAAAATTCTCTGTGTTCCGGGTGCCTTTTGAAGCACACACAATTCCAGTCATGAGCTTCTCTGTAAGAATGTTTAGCACCGCACCCCTTTTTTCTGCAGAACAGTCCAAGAATCCAGTGTAGAGCATAGAGTAAAAATTACATCAATAGGATCTCTAGGTAGAAGGCTTTGAAAACAAGATTTATTTCTCGTTTTCCATATAGACCAAAGTAAGGCAGCAATAGCAACAGAAAACAATGGCACGATCTTTATCTATCAACATTCAGACACATCACTTACTAATAATGCAGATCAAGGGTCGTAAGGAAATGACGACCAATTAATCCAGAGATACATGGGTACAGACCAGAGATACTACATGAGTGCAACCACCAAATCAGAAAAAACAGAGATAACATGACTAAAAATACAGACTTAAAGATACTGAAGGAGAGCACATGAGTTCAACCACCAAACCAGCAAAAAACAGAGTTAATGACTATGAATAGGGACTGAAGGAGAGTACAGATCAGTTACTGAGGTGAAAAGCATCGCAACAGAGTTTATTGCAGAGGAAGATACATGGAAATTTTCAACGGAAAAGTTTCTGGAGATGGTTTTTCACGACACTGTTCTTTGTGTGTTCCGTGATGTTCCATATGAGGGTCGTGAGCTCGCCACCGCAGCTGAGTCGCTTGGCATGAGAATCCCTGCTGCACCACATGGACGCAAACATGAGCAGACGCACCCACGATTCCAAGATGAACTTCAACATGTCTTTCATATCCCAGTGTTCAGGTCCTTTCACCATACCTGCAATTTCTTTGCTGGGAAGTTTCTGCAAATCTGGAATCCAGTGTTCAAGTCCTTTCACCATATCTGCGACTTCCTTGTTAATTTTGCTTTCTCCACCCTTGGACGGTTAGCCTAGCAACTTCCAAGCAAGTTCAGTTCCTGCCCGCACAATAGTCATACCTGGGCCCTCAAGATAACGTTTTTCTACATTTTGATTTCCTTTCCCGAAATTTGGGTCATTTAGATTATCCCTATTTTCCAGCATCCACATGGCAACCACATCCTTCTTTTTGGTTCTGTAACTAGTGGGTTTAGCCACATTCCATATCTCCACCACAGCACAGCGTGCTCTCTCATGCAGGCTGTGGAGCGTCAGTGTCAGCGACCTTGCTATGGGCCGGCCCTATTCACATCGATCTGGCCCAGAAGATGGATGGCCTCCAACTACAAAAGGCACACGGGTGCCCACGGAAGAGGTGGCTTGGATCGGAAGGCTTCGGCCTGGCTTGGCTGGCTAGCGTCTCTCTATCTCTTCTCTGGTTCCTCATTGTCTCCCTCATCTGATCTCCTTCTTTCTCCATGTAACTTGAGAGATGTAAGCAAATTCATGGTGATTGAGTCAATATAGTACTGGGTACCTAACATTTGGTATTCAGAGCCATAGATCCTAGCCTCAGAGTTTCAATCAAAAAATTTCTCCACCACTGCCTACAACCTGTTTGACAAAATGCCAAGCCACAAATTCGCCTGCCCCAAGGGCGTTCTGTTGGAAATATGCCGTAGAGGCAATAATAAATTGATTATTATTATATTTCCTTGTTCATGATAATCGTTTATTATCCATGCTAGAATTGTATTGATAGGAAACTCAGATACATGTGTGGATACATAGACAACACCATGTCCCTAGTAAGCCTCTAGTTGACTAGCTCGTTGATCAATAGATGGTTACGGTTTCCTGACCATGGACATTGGATGTCGTTGATAACGGGATCACATCATTAGGAGAATGATGTGATGGACAAGACCCAATCCTAAGCATAGCACTAGATCGTGTAGTTCGTATGCTAAAGCTTTTCTAATGTCAAGTATCATTTCCTTAGACCATGAGATTGTGCAACTCCCGGATACCGTAGGAGTGGTTTGGGTGTGCCAAACGTCACAACGTAACTGGGTGTCTATAAAGGTACACTACGGGTATCTCCGAAAGTGTCTGTAGGGTTGGCATGAATCGAGACTGGGATTTGTCATTTCGTGTAAATGGAGAGGTATCTCTGGGCCCACTCGGTAGGACATCATCATAATGTGCACAATGTGATCAAGGAGTTGATCACGGGATGATGTGTTACGGAACGAGTAAAGAGACTTACCGGTAACGAGATTGAACAAGGTATCGGGATACCGACGATCGAATCTCGGGCAAGTGTCGTACCGATAGACAAATGGAATTGTATACGTGATTGATTAAGTCCTTGACATCGTGGTTCATCCGATGAGATCATCGTGGAACATGTGGGAGCCAACATGGGTATCCAGATCCCGCTGTTGGTTATTGACCGGAGAGTCATCTCGGTCATGTCTGCATGTCTCCCGAACCCGTAAGGTCTACACACTTAAGGTTCGGTGACGCTAGGGTTATAGAGATATTAGTATGCGGTAACCCGAAAGTTGTTCGGAGTCCCGGATGAGATCCCGGACGTCACGAGGAGTTCCGAAATGGTCCGGAGGTAAATAATTATATATAGGAAGTGCTATTTCGGCTATCGGGACAAGTTTCGGGGTCACCGGTATTGTACCGAGACCACCGGAAGGGTCCCGGGGGTCCACCGGGTGGGGCCACCTGACCCGGGGGGCCACATGGGCTGTAGGGGGTGCGCCTTGGCCTACATGGGCCAAGGGCACCAGCCCCTAGAGGCCCATGCGCCAAAGGGACAAGAGGAGGGGAGAGTCCTAAAGGGGGAAGGCACCTCCGAGGTGCCTTGGGGAGGATGGACTCCTCCCCCCTTGGCCGCACCCTTCCTTGGAGGAAGGGGCAAGGCTGCGCCCTCCCCCTCTCCCTTGGCCCTATATATAGTGGGGGGAAGGGAGGGCAACCAAACCTAAGCCCTGGCGCCTCCCTCTCCCTCCCATGACACATCTCCCTCCTCCCGCAGCGCTTGGCGAAGCCCTGTTGGAATCCCGCTACTTCCACCACCACGCCGTCGTGCTGCTGGATCTCCATCAACCTCTCCTTCCCCCTTGCTGGATCAAGAAGGAGGAGACGTCGCTGCTCCGTACGTGTGTTGAACGCGGAGGTGCCGTCCGTTCGGCGCTAGGATCATCGGTGATTTGGATCACGACGAGTACGACTCCATCAACCCCGTTCTCTTGAACGCTTCCGCGCGCGATCTACAAGGGTATGTAGATCCACTCCTCCCTCGTTGCTAGATGACTCCATAGATAGATCTTGGTGACACGTAGGAAAATTTTGAATTTATGCTACGTTCCCCAACAGTGGCATCATGAGCTAGGTCTATGCGTAGTTTCTATGCACGAGTAGAACACAAAGTAGTTGTGGGCGTTGATTTTGTTCAATATGCTTGCCGTTACTAGTCTTATCTTGATTCGGCGGCATCGTGGGATGAAGCGGCCCGGACCGACCTTACACGTACTCTTACGTGAGACTGGTTCCACCGACAAACATGCACTAGTTGCATAAGGTGGCTGGCGGGTGTCTGTCTCTCCCACTTTAGTCGGATCGGATTCGATGAAAAGGGTCCTTATGAAGGGTAAATAGCAATTGGCATATCACGTTGTGGTTTTTGCGTAGGTAAGAAACGTTCTTGCTAGAAACCCATAGCAGCCACGTAAAACATGCAACAACAATTAGAGGACGTCTAACTTGTTTTTGCAGGGTATGCTATGTGATGTGATATGGCCAAAGGATGTGATGAATGATATATGTGATGTATGAGATTGATCATGTTCTTGTAATAGGAATCACGACTTGCATGTCGATGAGTATGACAACCGGCAGGAGCCATAGGAGTTGTCTTAATTTATTTATGACCTGCGTGTCAACATAAACGTCATGTAATTACTTTACTTTATTGCTAACCGTTAGCTGTAGTAGTAGAAGTAATAGTTGGCGAGACAACTTCATGGAGACACAATGATGGAGATCATGATGATGGAGATCATGGTGTCATGCCGGTGACGTTGATGATCATGGAGCCCCGAAGATGGAGATCAAAAGGAGCAATATGATATTGGCCATATCATGTCACTATTTGATTGCATGTGATGTTTATCATGTTTATACATCTTATTTGCTTAGAACGACGGTAGTAAATAAGATGATCTCTCATTAAAATTTCAAGAAAGTGTCCCCCCTAACTGTGCACCGTTGCGACAGTTCGTAGTTTCGAAGCACCACGTGATGATCGGGTGTATAAATTCTTACGTTCGAATACAAAGGGTGTTGACGAGCCTAGCATGTACAGACATGGCCTCGGAACACATGAAAACACTTAGGTTGACTTGACGAGCCTAGCATGTACAGACATGGCCTCGGAACACAGAAGACTGAAAGGTCGAGCATGAGTCGTATGGTAGATACGATCAACATGAAGATGTTCACCGATGTTGACTAGTCCGTCTCACGTGATGATCGGACACGGCCTAGTTGACTCGGATCATGTAATCACTTAGACGGCTAGAGGGATGCCTATCTGAGTGGGAGTTCATAAGATGAACTTGATTATCCTGAACATAGTCAAAAAGGATTTTGCAAATTATGTCGTAGCTCGCGCTTTAGTTCTACTGTTTAGATATGTTCCTAGAGAAAATTTAGTTGAAAGTTGATAGTAGCAATTATGCGGACTAGGTCCGTAAACTGAGGATTGTCCTCATTGCTTCATAGAAGGCTTATGTCCTTAATGCACCGCTTAGTGCGCTGAACCTCAAACGTCGTTTGTGGATGCTGCGAACATCTGACATACACATTTTGATAACTACGTGATAGTTCAGTTAAA
Organism: Triticum aestivum; assembly: GCF_018294505.1. Taxonomy (NCBI): domain Eukaryota; kingdom Viridiplantae; phylum Streptophyta; class Magnoliopsida; order Poales; family Poaceae; genus Triticum; species Triticum aestivum. Next base: position 565,387,435 of record NC_057794.1, read on the forward strand.
CGGTTTAGAGTTGAGGCACCGAAGATGGTTTTGAAACGTCGCAAAACATATGAGATGTTTTGAGGGCTGAAATTGGGATTTCAGGCTCGTGCCCACGTCAAGAGGTATAAGACCTCCGACGATTTTCTTAGCCTACAAACTAAGGAGAAAAGCTCAATTGTTGAACTTGTGCTCAGATTGTCTGCGTACAACAACCGCTTGAATCGAGTGGGAGTTGATCTTCCAGATGAGATAGTGATGTTTCTCCGAAGTCATTATCACCAAGCTGCTAGAGCTTCGTGATGAACTATAACATATCAGGGATAGATATGATGATCCTTGAAATACTCGCGATGTTTGACACCGCGAAAGTAGAAATCAAGAAGGAGCATCAATTGTTGATGGTTAGTGAAACCACTAGTTTTAAGAAGGGCAAGGGCAAGAAGGGATACTTCATGAAACGGCAAATCAGCTGCTACTCTAGTGAAGAAACCCAAGGTTGAACCCAAACCCGAGACTAAGTGCTTCTGTAATAAAGGGAACAGCCACGGGAGCAGAATTACCCTAGATACTTGGTAGATAAGAAGGCTGGCAAGGTCGGTAGAAGTATATTTGATATACATTATGTTAATGTGTACTTTACTAGTAACTCGAAATAAAAGCTACGGAATAAACTGAGACTAGCTAAAGGTGAGCTGACGATATGTGTTGGAAGTGTTTCCAATGTTGATATGATCAAGCATCGTACGCTCCCTCTACCATCGAGATTGGTGTTTGCGTTGAGCATAGACATGATTGGATTACGTCTATCGCAACACGGTTATTCATTTAAGGAGAATAATGGTTACTCTGTTTATTTGAATAATACCTTCAATGGTCTTGCACCTAAAATAAATGGTTCATTGAATCTCGATCATAGTCATACACATGTTCATGCCAAAAGATATAAGATAGTAATGATAGTACCACCTACTTGTGGCACTGCCACTTAAGTCATATCGGTATAAAAATGCATGAAGAAGCTCCATAGTGTGATGGATCTTTGGACTCACTCATTTTTGAAAAGTTTGAGACATGCGAACCATGTCTATTGGTGTATATGCATGAAGAAACTCCATGCAAATGGACCGTTTGGACTCACTTGATTTTTGAATCACTTGAGACATGCAAATCATACCACATGGGCAAGATGACTGAAAGCCTCGGTTTCAGTAAAATGGAACTAGAAAGCAACTTGTTGGAAGTAATACATTTTGATGTGTGCAGTCCAATGAGTGCTGAGGCGTGTAGTGGATATCATTATGCTCTTACTTCACAGATAATTTGAGTAGATGTTGAGTATATTTACTTGATGAATCACGAGTCTGAATTATTGAAAGGTTCAAGTAATTTCAGGGTGAAGTTGAAAGATCGTCGTGACAAGAGGATAAAATATCTATGATATGATCATAGAGATGAATATCTGAATTACGAGTTTGGCACAGAATTAAGACATTGTGGAAATTGTTTCACAACTAATACAGCCTGGAACACCATAGTGTGATGGTGTGTCCGAACATCAACCCCTATTGGATATGATGCATACCATGATGTCTCTTATCGAATTACCACGATAGTTTATGGGTTAGGCATTAGAGACAACCACATTCACTTTAAAAAGGGCACCACGTAATTCCGATGAGATGACACCGTATGAACTATGGTTTAGAGAAAACCTAAGCTGTCATTTCTTAAAAGTTTGGGGCTGCGACGCTTATGTGAAAAAGTTTCAGGCTGGTAAGCTCGAACCCAAAGCGGATAAATGCATCTTCATAGGACACCCAAAACAGTTGGGTATACCTCCTGTCTCAGATTCAAAAGCAATAAGGGATTGTTTCTAGAATCGGGTCCTTTCTCGAGGAAAAGTTTCTCTGGAAAGAATTGAGTGGGAGGATGGTGGAGACTTGATGAGGTTATTGAACCGTCTCTTCAACTAGTGTGTGGCAGGGCACAGGAAGTTGTTCCTGTGGCACCTACACCAATTGAAGTGGAAGCTTATGATAGTGATCATGAAACTTCAGATCAAGTCACTACCAAACCTCGTAGGTCGACAAGGATGCGTACTACTTCAAAGTGGTACGTAACCCTGTCTTGGAAGTCATGTTGCTAGACAACAATGAACCTACGAGCTATGGAGAAGCGATGGTGGGCCTGGATTCCGATAAATGGCTCAAGACCATAAAATCCGAGAGAGGATCCATGTATGAAAACAAAGTGTAGACTTTGGAAGAACTACTTGATGGTCGTAGGGCTGTTGAGTACAGATGGATTTTAAAAGGAAGACGGACAATGATGGTAAATGTCACCATTAAGAAAGCTCGACTTGTCGTTAAGATGTTTCCCGACAAGTTCAAGGAGTTGACTACGATGAGACTTTCTCACTCGTAGCGATGCTAAGAGTCTGTTGGAATTATATTAGCGATTACTGCATTATTTATGAAATCTTGCAGATAGGATGTCGAAACATTGTTTCCTCGACGATTTTCTTGAGGAAAGGTTGTATGTGATACAACCGGAAGGTTTTTTCAATCCTGAAAGATGCTAATAAGTATGCAAAGCTCCAGTAATCCTTCTAAGGACTGGAGTAAGCATCTCGGAGTTGGAATGTACGCTTTGATGAGATGATCAAAGATTTTGGGTTTATACAAAGTTTATGAGAAACTTGTATTTCCAAAGAAGTGAGTGGGAGCACTATAGAATTTCTGATGAGTATATGTTGTTGACATATTATGGATCAGAAATGACGTAGGATTTCTGGAAAGCATATAGGGTTATTTGAAAGTGTTTTTCAATGGAAGGCCTGGATTAAGCTACTTGAACATTGAGCATCAAGATCTATGAGGATAGATCAAAACGCTTAATGGTACTTTCAAATGAGCACATACCTTGACATGATCTTGAAGGTGTTCAAGATGGATCAGTCAAAGAAGGAGTTCTTGCCTGAGTGGTAAGGTATGAAGTTAAGACTTAAAGCTCGACCACGGCAGAATAGAAAGAAAGGACGAAGGTCGTCCCCTATGCTTAAGACATAGGCCCTACAGTATGCTATGCTGTGTACCGCACCTGAAATGTGCCTTGCCATGAGTCAGTCAAGGGGTACAAGAGTGATCCAAGAATGGATCACAAGACAGCGGTCAAAGTTATCCTTAGTAACTAGTGGACTAAGGAATTTTCTCGATTATGGAGGTGGTAAAAGAGTTCGTCGTAAAGGGTTACGTCGATGCAAGCTTAACACCTATCCGGATAGCTCTGAGTAGAGATACCGGATACGTATAATGGAGCAACAATTTAGAATAGCTCCAAGTAGAACAGTTATTTGGAATGGCTCCAAATGTAGCGTAGTAGTTGCATCTAGGAGATGACATAGAGATTTGTAAAGCGCACACGGATCTGAAAGGTTCAGACCCGTTGACTATAACCTCTCTCACAAGCATAACATGATCAAACCCAGAACTCATCGAGTGTTAATCACATGGTAAATGTGAACTAGATTATTGACTCTAGTAAACTCTTTGGGTGTTAGTCACATGGGGATGTGACCTTGAGTGTTAATCACATATCGATGTGAACTAGATTATTGACTCTAGTGCAAGTGGGAGACTGTTGGAAATATGCCCTAGAGGCAATAATAAATTGATTATTATTATATTTCCTTGTTCATGATAATCGTTTATTATCCATGCTAGAATTGTATTGATAGGAAACTCAGATACATGTGTGGATACATAGACAACACCATGTCCCTAGTAAGCCTCTAGTTGACTAGCTCGTTGATCAATAGATGGTTACGGTTTCCTGACCATGGACATTGGATGTCGTTGATAACGGGATCACATCATTAGGAGAATGATGTGATGGACAAGACCCAATCCTAAGCATAGCACTAGATCGTGTAGTTCGTATGCTAAAGCTTTTCTAATGTCAAGTATCATTTCCTTAGACCATGAGATTGTGCAACTCCCGGATACCGTAGGAGTGCTTTGGGTGTGCCAAACGTCACAACGTAACTGGGTGGCTATAAAGGTACACTACGGGTATCTCCGAAAGTGTCTGTTGGGTTGGCACGAATCGAGACTGGGATTTGTCACTCCGTGTAAACGGAGAGGTATCTCTGGGCCCACTCGGTAGGACATCATCATAATGTGCACAATGTGATCAAGGAGTTGATCACGGGATGATGTGTTACGGAACGAGTAAAGAGACTTGCCGGTAACGAGATTGAACAAGGTATCGGGATACCGACGATCGAATCTCGGGCAAGTATCGTACCGCTAGACAAAGGGAATTGTATACGGGATTGATTAAGTCCTTGACATCGTGGTTCATCCGATGAGATCATCGTGGAACATGTGGGAGCCAACATGGGTATCCAGATCCCGCTGTTGGTTATTGACCGGAGAGTCATCTCGGTCATGTCTGCATGTCTCCCGAACCCGTAGGGTCTACACACTTAAGGTTCGGTGACGCTAGGGTTATAGAGATATTAGTATGCGATAACCCGAAAGTTGTTCGGAGTCCCGGATGAGATCCCAGACGTCACGAGGAGTTCCGGAATGGTCCGGAGGTAAAGAATTATATATAGGAAGTGCTATTTCGGCCATCGGGACAAGTTTCGGGGTCACCGGTATTGTACCGGGACCACCGGAAGGGTCCCGGGGGTCCACCGGGTGGGGCCACCTGACCCGGGGGGGCCACATGGGCTGTAGGGGGTGCGCCTTGGCCTACATGGGCCAAGGGCACCAGCCCCTAGAGGCCCATGCGCCAAAGGGACAAGAGGAGGGGAGAGTCCTAAAGGGGGAAGGCACCTCCGAGGTGCCTTGGGGAGGATGGACTCCTCCCCCCTTTTGGCCGCACCCTTCCTTGGAGGAAGGGGCAAGGCTGCACCCTCCTCCTCTCCCTTGGCCCTATGTATAGTGTGGGGAAGGGAGGGCAACCAAACCTAAGCCCTGGCGCCTCCCTCTCCCTCCCATGACACATCTCCCTCCTCCCGCAGCGCTTGGCGAAGCCCTGTTGGAATCCCGCTACTTCCACCATGCCGTCGTGCTGCTAGATCTCCATCAACCTCTCCTTCCCCCTTGCTGGATCAAGAAGGAGGAGACGTCGCTGCTCTGTACGTGTGTTGAGCGCGGAGGTGCCGTCCGTTCGGCGCTAGGATCATCGGTGATTTGGATCATGACGAGTACGACTCCATCAACCCCGTTCTCTTGAACGCTTCCGCGCGCGATCTACAAGGGTATGTAGATCCACTCCTCCCTCGTTGCTAGATGACTCCATAGATAGATCTTGGTGACACGTAGGAAAATTTTGAATTTATGCTACGTTCCCCAACACGTTCTTCACGCCCGGATCAGCGACGTTCGTCAGGTGGTCACCATCGAGTCGATTCGTCAGTTGTTCCGTCGCTCCGGTGATGGATATGTGATCTGCGTGTACGAGCGAGTGGTGGACGGGATGTATGGCGTGGAGGCATACGTCGAGTTCTGGTCTCAATGGAGGGTGACCCGAGATCGAGCTGCCTTGGATGGCCATGCTATCTATGATGGCTGCTGCATCCTTGTCGTCGACCTCGTCCTGACGGTCTACACCACCATCACCATGCCGGATGACGACGAGATGGCACCCTCGTACTTCTACGACGACACTCCCTACGCGGAGTGGACTGCGGCGTTGGCCGTAGCTGAGTGCCATGATGAGGTGCCCGCTACATCCACCGACAGCCTCCAACTCGAGGCGTCCATGGGCGCCATTAGCGCGAGTCTGTCCGAGCTCGCCGCGCCTGCAGCACAAACTCTGTCCGCGACCACCGACATTGCCGTCCTGGAGCTCAGCATGAGTGACAAGGTGCTTGAAGTTGACACCAACACCGCCGCTCCGACACCCACCACCTGTTCGACAGGTTGCCCAAGAAGCGACACGCCCGAGGAGTCGGCGCTCACTTCGTCCATGATACTACCTTCATCCATGATCATCGGCGACATCGCTCCTGAGCTTGCTGCACATGTATGTGGCCTCTATCATATTACTGACAGAGACGACCCAATGGCGTCATTCCTAGTTCCCTGGAGTGCACCTACATCCTTCACAGTGCCACATGAAGCCTTGCCAATGCCTCTGCGTTGGTTGTTCCCTGTCTTTGATATGGATAACTTTGCAGTTACTAAGTGTTCAACTGATTGCTTCGACTACAACACCAACGAAGCCGTATCTTCAGTTATTGAGCAAAAGGTACAGATACTCCGACCTATGCCATGGCCTTCCTTTTTCAGTGATTCGGCATGTATTAGCGAATCCTTGAGTGGTGAGCAGAATATTTTACACGGGTGGTTCCTTCAAAATGATCTTCTCGAATCATGTCTAGCTATCACATCATCAATTACGCCGCAACTAATGGTGCTGATGGAAGAATTTGGGAGCCTACTGACAGTTGCTTCAGCTGGTATACCCGTGCATCTATCAGTTGGTGAGAGCAGTACCATTCTTATTTACACTGCTAGATGGTTGCTACAGATATCTTCCAGTTCAGTACTGCAATTGCCGTTAAGTGGATCTGCACCCATTTTTATTATGGCAATTTTTTCCGAGTGTGGCAGTTTGCTGAAGTGTGGATGGAGAGGACAGTTTGGCTTGCAAGATATTCTTGTACAGATTACCATTCCCCAAGTTGATGCAGTTTGCTATTTTTGGGAAACATCTAACCATGGGGGACAAGGTTCTTATTGCCGTCCACGATCTGAGCAGGACAAGTTTTCTCGTACTACAGTAGAATTTGATCATGCTATGAGATGGTGCTCTGTTGAATTGATATCCTGGTCATTGAAATGGAAACAGATCTATTTACTAGTATCAGAGGGAGTGAGATCTTGGCCTTGCTGGGATAAATTTGTGTTGGTTCCTGCAATGATGCGAGTTACATTTGACAATTATCACAGTATAGTGGTGCTCATGTTGACAATAGGAGAAGGAATTACCAGTTTGCAATACCTTGGAAAATTAAATAAGGAGTACCCCAGTTGCAAAGAGGCCCTGTTTGAGCAAGCTACATTCTATGATTCTGAATGTTTTGCATGGATTCTAATGGACACTATTTGTGCCTATTCAGATATTGGAGGGAGTGGACATGTCATTCACTGGTGTAAGTTGCTGGGTCCATCAAAAATATTGTTCTTCATGCTATTCTTACCAGGACCATTCTGTTGCATAAGATTACAATCAACTACAGATTCTTCACAAGTCGAACGAGTGGAAGGGCTTCCAAGTGGTTCTACGACCAAAATTCTTTTGGACATATTCTCAGAGGTTATGAGCTCTTGGAGTTATTCTATATTAGGTGCAAAACCTGGAATTTTGACGAGGTATAAATTCTCATGTGTTTTGAACTGTTGTGGAGCAGAGCTACTGCATGATCATTATATTCAAGTTTGGGTTAAATTCCTTTTTGTTGGATAACTTATTTCTGTGTGCCTTTAAGATGAACCATTAGAGAATTGCTTGGATACTAGACTGGGATGTATATGAACATGCTAATATGAAATTGAGGGAATTATGGCTCACGAAAATGGACTAGGAGATCTGCTATTGTATTGGCGATGTTACTGCTTGGTACTTGTCCTTTACACGATTCAGACCCACTGATGCATATTTTGTTGAGCATAAGATGCAAATTCTCGGAGGAATTGAGAAATGGCTATCATATAATCAATATGTGCAGCCAGCTGCTGAAAATTTTGAGGCTTCTCCTTGGCATGTGTTTTATGTTTCTGGAAGTTTCTTGCAAGTGAATGCTACAGGTTTAGCCCAACATTTGTTTCCTTGGGCTAACCTACAGGAAGGTGGCACTAGCGAGGCTGAAGCCATGGCCTTCTTGAAAATGCTTCTCCTGGGAAGAAAAGATCAGCTGACTACTTTATGTTCAGTGATGCTATATTGTAGTGGTGGAAGTACTTCATTATATGCAGCTATTGAACTTCACGGAAGTGAACAATTTCCTTGCGTCATTGCTTGGTGGAGTTGCTGCACTACTAGCTCCATGTGTAAGGTGAAGTGGGTGATTCTTACTTGTACAAATTTAAGGACTGGAAGTGATCTGTGCAAGTGGAAGCAACTACTAATGTTCATGTTTGCTGCAAGGGGTGGCACTATTTTGATTCTGGCATGTGATCCTGAAAACTTTCCAATGAAAATAATGGTCGACCTCTCTGCTCCGGAACTGAACCAACGAGGTCATGCACTGATGCAATGGAAGATCCCATGGTTCCAAGCACTGCTCGAAAAGTGCTCTCCTGTGATCTATTGCTTGAAGATTGAGGTCAGAAGCTCAGTTGTCCGTACCATTTCTCTGTTGCACTTGCCTTGGGACCCTGGTGGTCTTACACGTCGTCGGCCTGGGATCAAGCCAAACTTCATGGGGATCGTTCAGTGGGTGCGAGGATGGTGGATTTTTGTTGCGCTGATATGTTGTTGTGGCCACTAGTTCGACGGTGCATTATACCTCGACCAAGTCTGTGCCGACCAAGACTACCACCTCCATGTCTTGGTCGACCAAGTTCCTATTGGTCATGACGATGACTACATTTTCACAAGATTGAGTCAGTGGCCTACAATTGGTCGACAAGGTGATTTGTGTCTAATTCTGGTTCCTGATGTGCTCATGTTACAAGACCTACAACTGGCTTGGGATCTAGATGAGAAGGTCCTTGATTGGGTTCAGTTTGCAATGCAAGTTCCTTGGGATCCCGGTGGTTCGACATGGAGTCGGCTTGAGGACAAGCCGAAACTTATGGAGGGGGGATTGTCAGCGACCTTGCTATGGGCCGGCCCTATTCACATCGATCTATCCTAGAAGATGGATGGCCTCCAACTACAAAAGGCACACGGGTGCCCACAGAAGAGGTGGCTTGGATCGGAAGGCTTCAGCCTGGCTAGGCTGGCTAGCGTCTCTCTATCTCTTCTCTGGTTCCTCATCGTCTCCCTCCTCTGATCTTGAGAGATGTAAGCAAATTCATGTTGATTGAGTCAATATAGTACTGGGTACCTAACATTTGGTATTCAGAGCCATAGATCCTAGCCTCAGAGTTTCAATCAAAAAAATTCTCCACCACTGCCTACAACCTGTTTGACAAAATGCCAAGCCACAAATTCGCCTGCCCCAAGGGCGTTCTTCACGCCCGGATCAGCGACGTTCGTCAGGTGGTCACCATCGAGTCGATTCATCAGTTGTTCCGTCGCTCCAGTGATGGATATGTGATCTGCGTGTACGAGCGGGCGGTGGACGGGATGTATGGCGTGGAGGCATACGTCGAGTTCCGGTCTCAATGGAGGGCGACCCGAGATCGAGCTGCCTTGGATGGCCATGCTATATATGATGGCTGTTGGGTAACGTAGTAATTTCAAAAAATTTCCTACGCACACGCAAGATCATGGTGATGCATAGCAATGAGAGGGAAGAGTGTGATCTACGTACCCTTGTAGATCGACAATGGAAGCGTTTGGTTGATGTAGTCGTACGTCTCCACGGCCCGACCGATCAAGCACTGAAACTACGGCACCTTCGAGTTCTAGCACACGTTCAGCTCGATGACGATCCTCGAACTCCGATCCAGCAAAGTGTCGGGGAAGAGTACCGTCAGCACGACGGCGTGGTGACGATCTTGATGTACTACTGTCGCAGGGCTTCGCCTAAGCACCACTACAATATTATCGAGGACTATGGTGGCAGGGGGCGCCGCACACGGCTAAGAATATGATCACGTGGATCAACTTGTGTGTCTATGGGGTGCCCCCTGCCCCCGTATATAAAGGAGTGGAGGAGGGGAGGGCCGGCCCTCTTTATGGCGCGCCCTAGGGGAGTCCTACTCCCACCGGGAGTAGGATTCCCCCTTTCCTAGTCCAACTAGGAGTCCTTCCATGTAGTAGGAGTAGGAGACAAGGAAGGGGAAGAGGGAAGAGAAGGAAGGAGGGGGCGCAGCCCCTCCCCCTAGTCCAATTCGGACTAGGCCTTGGGGGGCGCGCGGCCTGCCTCTCCCTCTCCCCTAAAGCCCAATAAGGCCCATATACTTCTTCTCCCGTATTCCCGTAACTCCTCGGTACTCCAAATAATACCCGAACCACTCGGAACCTTTCCGATGTTCGAATATAGTCGTCCAATATATCGATCTTTACGTCTTGACCATTTCGAGACTCCTCGTCATGTCCCTGATCTCATCCGGGACTCCGAACTCCTTCGATACATCAAAACTCATAAACTCATAATATAACTGTCATCGAAACCTTAAGCGTGCGGACCCTATGGGTTCGAGAACAATGTAGACATGACCGAGATACGTATACGGTCAATAACCAATAGCGGAACCTGGATGCTCATATTGGCTCCTACATATTCTACGAAGATCTTTTATCGGTCAGACCGCATAACAACATACGTTGTTCCCTTTGTCATCAGTATGTTACTTGCCCGAGATTCGATCGTCGGTATCCAATACCTAGTTCAATCTCGTTACCGGCAAGTCTCTTTACTCGTTCCGTAATACATCATCCCGCAACTAACTCATTAGTTGCAATGCTTGCAAGGCTTAAGTGATGTGCATTACCGAGAGGGCCCAGAGATACCTCTCCGACAATCGGAGTGACAAATCCTAATCTCGAAATACGCCAACCCAACATGTACCTTTGGAGACACCTGTAGAGCACCTTTATAATCACCCAGTTACGTTGTGACGTTTGGTAGCACACAAAGTGTTCCTCCGGCAAACGGGAGTTGCATAATCTCATAGTCATAGGAACATGTATAAGTCATGAAGAAAGCAATAGCAACATACTAAACGATCGGGTGCTAAGCTAATGGAATGGGTCATGTCAATCAGATCATTCATCTAATGATGTGATCCCGTTAATCAAATAACAACTCTTTGTCCATGGTTAGGAAACATAACCATCTTTGATTAACGAGCTAGTCAAGTAGAGGCATACTAGTGACACTCTGTTTGTCTATGTATTCACACATGTATTATGTTTCCGGTTAATACAATTCTAGCATGAATAATAAACATTTATCATGAAATAAGGAAATAAATAATAACTTTATTATTGCCTCTAGGGCATATTTCCTTCAGTCTCCCACTTGCACTAGAGTCAATAATCTAGTTCACATCGCTATGTGATTAACACCAATAGTTCACATCTTTATGTGATTGGTTCACATCTCCATGTGACTAACACCCAAAGGGTTTACTAGATTCAATAATCTAGTTCACATCGCTATGTGATTAACACCCAAAGAGTGATCATGTTTTGCTTGTGAGAGAAATTTAGTCAACGGGCCTGCCAAATTCAGATCCGTATGTATTTTGCAAAATTCTATGTCTACAATGCTCTGCACGGAGCTACTCTAGCTAATTGCTCCCACTTTCAATATGTATCCAGATTGAGACTTAGAATCATCTGGATCAGTGTCAAAAACTTGCATCGACGTAACCCTTTACGACGAACCTTTTTGTCACGTCCATAATCGAGAAACATATCCTTATTTCACTAAGGATAATTCTGACCGCTGTCCAGTGATCTACTCCTAGATCACTATTGTACTCCCTTGCCAAATCAGTGCAGGGTATACAATAGATCTGGTATACAGCATGACATACTTTATAGAACCTATGGCCAAGGCATAGGGAATGACTTTCATTCTCTTTCTATCTTCTGCCGTGGTCGGGCTTTGAGTCTTACTCAACTTCACACCTTGTAATACAGGCAAGAACTCTTTCTTTGACTGCTCCATTTTGAACTACTTCAAAATCTTGTCAAGGTATGTACTCATTGAAAAAACTTATCAAGCGTCTTGATCTATCTCTATAGATCTTGAAGCTCAATATGTAAGCAGCTTCACCGAAGTCTTTCTTTGAAAAACTCCTTTCAAACACTCCTTTATGCTTTACAGAATAATTCTACATTATTTCCGATCAACAATATGTCATTCACATATACTTATCAGAAATGCTGTAGTGCTCCCACTCACTTTCTTGTAAATACAGGCTTCACCGCAAGTCTGTATAAAACTATATGCTTTGATCAACTCATCAAAGCGTATATTCCAACTCCGAGATGCTTGCACCAGTCCACAGATGGATCGCTGGAGTTTGCACATTTTGTTAGCACCTTTCGGATTGACAAAACCTTCTGGTTGCATCATATACAACTCTTCTTTAATAAATCCATTAAGGAATGTAGTTTTGTTTATCCATTTGCCAGATTTCATAAAATGCGGCAATTACTAACATGATTCGGACAGACTCAAGCATAGATACGAGTGAGAAACTCTCATCGTAGTCAACACCTTGAACTTGTCGAAAACCTTTTGCGACAATTCTAGCTTTGTAGATAGTAACACTACTATCAGCGTCCGTCTTCCTCTTGAAGATCCATTTATTCTCAATTGCTTGCCGATCATCGGGCAAGTCAACCAAAGTCCATACTTTGTTCTCATACATGGATCATATCTCAGATTTCATGGCCTCAAGCCATTTATCGGAATCTGGGCTCATCATCGCTTCCTCATAGTTCATAGGTTCGTCATGGTCAAGTAACATGACCTCCAGAATAGGATTACCGTACCACTCTGGTGCGGATCTCACTCTGGTTGACCTACGAGGTTTGGTAGTAACTTGATCCGAAGTTACATGATCATCATCATTATCTTCCTCACTAATTGGTGTAGGAGTCACAGGAACAGATTTCTGTGATGAACTACTTTCCAATTATGGAGCAGGTACAGTTACCTCATCAAGTTCTACTTTCCTCCCACTCACTTCTTTCGAGAGAAACTCCTTCTCCAGAAAGTTTCCGAATTTAGCAACAAAATTCTTGCCTTCGGATCTGTGATAGAAGGTGTACCCAACAGTAACTTTTTGGGTATCCTATGAAGACACACTTTTCTGATTTGGGTTTGAGCTTATCAGGATGAAACTTTTTCACATAAGCATTGCAACCCCAAACTTTGAGAAACGACAACTTTGGTTTCTTGCCAAACCACAGTTCATACGGTGTCGTCTCAACAGATTTAGATGGTGCCCTTTTAACGTGAATGCAGCTGTCTCTAATGCATAACCCCAAAACGATAGTGGTAGATCGGTAAGAGACATCATTGATTGCACTATATCCAATAAAGTACGATTATGACGTTCGGACACACCATTATGCTGTGGTGTTCCATGTGGCATGAGTTTGTGAAACTATTCCACATTGTTTTAACTGAAGACCAAACTCGTAACTCAAATATTTGTCTCCGTGATCAGATCGTAGAAACTTTATTTTCTTGTCACGATCATTTTCCACTTCACTCTGAAATTCTTTGAACTTTTCAAATGTTTCAGACTTATGTTTCATCAAGTAGATATACCCATATCTGCTCAAATCATCTGTGAAGTCAGAAAATAATGATACTTGCCGTGAGCCTTAACACTCATCGGACCGCATACATCAGTATGTATTATTTCCAATAAGTCAGTTGCTCGCTCCATGTTCCGAGAACGGAGTCTTAGTCATCTTGCCCATGAGGCATGGTTCGCAAGCATCAAGTGATTCATAATCAAGTGATTCCAAAATCCCATCAGCATGGAGTTTCTTCATGCGCTTTACACCAATATGACCTAAACGGCAGTGCCACAAATAAGTTGCACTATCATTATTAACTTTGCATCTTTTGGTTTCAATATTATGATTATGTGTATCACTACGATCGAGATCCAACGAACTATTTTCATTGGGTGTGTAACCATATAAGGTTTTATTCATGTAAACAGAACAACAATTTATTCTCTTACTTAAATGAATAACCGTATTACAATAAACATGATCAAATCATATTCATGCTCAACGCAAACACCAAATAACACTTATTCAGGTTCAACACTAATCCCGAAAGTATAGGGAGTGTGCGATGATGATCATATCAATCTTGGAACCACTTCCAACACACATCGTCACTTCACCCTTAACTAGTCTCTGTTATTCTGCAACTCCCGTTTCGAGTTACTAATCTTAGCAACTGAACTAGTATCAAATACTGAGGGGTTGCTATAAACACTAGTAAAGTACACATCAATAACATGTATATCAAATATACTTATGTTCACTTTGCCATCCTTCTTATCCGCCAATCACTTGGGGTAGTTCCGCTTCCAGTGACCAGTCCCTTTGCAGTAGAAGCACTTAGTCTCAGGCTTAGGACCAGACTTGGGCTTCTTCACTTGAGCAGCAACTTGCTTGCTGTTCTTCTTGAAGTTCCCCTTCTTCCCTTTGCCCTTTTCTTGAAACTAGTGGTCTTGTCTACCATCAACACTTGATGTTTTTCTCGATTTCTACCTTCGTCAATTTCAGCATTACGAAGAGCTTGGGAATCGTTTCCGTTATCCCTTGCATATCATAGTTCATCACGAAGTTCTACTAACTTGGTGATGGTGACTAGAGAATTCTGTCAATCACTATCTTATCTGGAAGATTAACTCCCACTTGATTCAAGCGATTGTAGTACTCAGACAATCTGAGCACATGCTCACTAGTTGAGCGATTCTCCTCCATCTTTTAGCTATAGAACTTGTTGGAGACTTCATATCTCTCAACTCGGGTATTTGCTTGAAATATTAACTTCAACTCCTGGAACATCTCATATGGTCCATGACGTTCAAAACGTCTTTGAAGTCCCGATTCTAAGCCGTTAAGCATGGTGCACTAAACTATCAAGTAGTCATCATATTGAGCTAGCCAAACGTTCATAACGTCTGCATCTGCTCCTGCAATAGGTCTGTCACCTAGCGGTGCATCAAGGACATAATTCTTCTGTGCAGCAATGAGGATAAACCTCAGATCACGGATCCAATCCGCATCATTGCTACTAACATCTTTCAACACAATTTTCTCTAGGAACATATCAAAATAAACATAGGAAGCAACAACGCGAGCTATTGATCTACAACATAGATATGCTAATACTACCAGGACTAAGTTCATGATAAATTAAAGTTCAATTAATCATATTACTTAAGAACTCCCACTTAGATAGACATCCCTCTAATCCTCTAAGTGATCACGTGATCCAAATCAACTAAACCATGTCCGATCATCACGTGAGATGGAGTAGTTTCATTGGTGAACATCACTATGTTGATCATATCTACTATATGATTCACGCTCGACCTTTCGGTCTCCGTGTTCCGAGGCCATATCTGCATATGCTTGGCTCGTCAAGTATAACCTGAGTATTCCGCGTGTGCAACTGTTTTGCACCCGTTGTATTTGAACGTAGAGCCTATCACACCCGATCATCACGTGGTGTCTCAGCACGAAGAACTTTCGCAACGGTGCATACTCAGGGAGAACACTTCTTGATAATTTAGTGAGAGATCATCTTATAATGCTACCGTCAATCAAAGCAAGATAAGATGCATAAAAGATAAACATCACATGCAATCAATATAAGTGATATGATATGGCCATCATCATCTTGTGCCTGTGATCTCCATCTCCGAAGCACCGTCATGATCACCATCGTCACCGGCGCGACACCTTGATCTCCATCGTAGCATCGTTGTCGTCTCGCCAATCTTATGCTTCCACGACTATCGCTACCGCTTAGTGATAAAGTAAAGCATTACAGCGCGATTGCATTGCATACAATAAAGCGACAACCATATGGCTCCTGCCAGTTGCCGATAACTCGGTTACAAAACATGATCATCTCATACAATAAAATTTAGCATCATGTCTTGACCATATCACATCACAACATGCCCTGCAAAAACAAGTTAGACGTCCTCTACTTTGTTGTTGCAAGTTTTACGTGGCTGCTACGGGCTTAAGCAAGAACCAATCTTACCTACGCATCAAAACCACAACGATAGTTTGTCAAGTTGGTGCTGTTTTAACCTTCGCAAGGACCGGGCGTAGCCACACTCGGTTCAACTAAAGTTGGAGAAACTGTCACCCGCAAGCCACCTATGTGCAAAGCACGTCGGGAGAACCGGTCTCGCGTAAGCGTACGCGTAATGTCGGTCCGGGCCGCTTCGTCCAACAATACCGCCGAACCAAAGTATGACATGCTGGTAAGCAGTATGACTTATATCGCCCACAACTCACTTGTGTTCTACTCGTGCATATAACATCAACACATAAAACCTAGGCTCGGATGCCACTGTTGGGTAACGTAGTAATTTCAAAAAAATTCCTACGCACACGCAAGATCATGGTGATGCATAGCAACGAGAGGGAAGTGTGATCTACGTACCCTTGTAGATCGACAACGGAAGCGTTTGGTTGATGTAGTCATACGTCTCCACGGCCCGACCGATCAAGCACCGAAACTACGGCACCTCCGAGTTCTAGCACACGTTCAGCTTGATGATGATCCCCGGACTCCGATCCAGCAAAGTGTCGGGGAAGAGTACCGTCAGCACGACGGCGTGGTGACGATCTTGATGTACTACTGTCGCAGGGCTTTGCCTAAGCACCGCTACAATATTATCGAGGACTATGGTGGCAGGGGGCGCCGCACACGGCTAAGAATATGATCACGTGGATCAACTTGTGTGTCTATGGGGTGCCCCTGCCCCCGTATATAAAGGAGTGGAGGAGGGGAGGGCCGGCCCTCTCTATGGCGCGCCCTAGGGGAGTCCTACTCCCACCGGGAGTAGGATTCCCCCTTTTCTAGTCCAACTAGGAGTCCTTCCATGTAGTAGGAGTAGGAGACAAGGAAGGGGAAGAGGGAAGAGAAGGAAGGAGGGGGCGCAGCCCCTCCCCCTAGTCCAATTCGGACTAGGCCTTGGGGGGCGCGCGGCCTGCCTCTCCCTCTCCCCTAAAGCCCAATAAGGCCCATATACTTCTTCTCCCGTATTCCCGTAACTCCCCGGTACTCCGAAAAATACCCGAACCACTCGGAACCTTTCCGATGTCCGAATATAGTCGTCCAATATATCGATCTTTACGTCTCGACCATTTCGAGACTCCTCGTCATGTCCCTGATCTCATCCAGGACTCCGAACTCCTTCGGTACATCAAAACTCATAAACTCATAATATAACTATCATCGAAACCTTAAGCGTGCGGACCCTACGGGTTCGAGAACAATGTAGACATGACCGAGACACGTCTCCAGTCAATAACCAATAGCGGAACCTGGATGCTCATATTGGCTCCTACATATTCTACGAAGATCTTTTATCGGTCAGTCCGCATAACAACATACGTTGTTCCCTTTGTCATCGGTATGTTACTTGCCCGAGATTCGATCGTCGGTATCCAATACCTAGTTCAATCTCGTTACCGGCAAGTCTCTTTACTCGTTCCGTAATACATCATCCCGCAACTAACTCATTAGTTGCAATGCTTGCAAGGCTTAAGTGATGTGCATTACCGAGAGGGCCCAGAGATACCTCTCCGACAATCGGAGTGACAAATCCTAATCTCGAAATACGCCAACCCAACATGTACCTTTGGAGACACCTGTAGAGCTCCTTTATAATCACCCAGTTACGTTGTGACGTTTGGTAGCACACAAAGTGTTCCTCCGGCAAACGGGAGTTGCATAATCTCATAGTCATAGGAACATGTATAAGTCATGAAGAAAGCAATAGCAACATACTAAACGATCGGGTGCTAAGCTAATGGAATGGGTCATGTCAATCAGATCATTCATCTAATGATGTGATCCCGTTAATCAAATAACAACTCTTTGTCCATGGTTAGGAAACATAACCATCTTTGATTAACGAGCTAGTCAAGTAGAGGCATACTAGTGACACTCTGTTTGTCTATGTATTCACACATGTATTATGTTTCCGGTTAATACAATTCTAGCATGAATAATAAACATTTATCATGAAATAAGGAAATAAATAATAACTTTATTATTGCCTCTAGGGCATATTTCCTTCAATGCGCTGCATCCTTGAGTCAATCGTCCGACGGTCTAACCACCATACATCGGAGACGATGGCACCAATCCTACGTCGCCACATGAGGCCTCGCATGCCTCTGCGTTGGTTGTTCCCGTGAAGGATAGCCAGACTAAAGTGTTCCTACTGTTGCTTCGATAAACACCATCGAACACTTTGTAGCAAAATAAGTATCCGAGCTCTGCATGCTCCTAGTGATTCAGTATTACGAACCTATAGTGAGCAGAATATTTTACACGGGTGGTTCCTTCAAAATGATCTTCTCGAATCATGTCTAGCTATCACATCATCAATTACGCCGCAACTAATGGTGCTGATGGAAGAATTTGGGAGCCTACTGACAGTTGCTTCAGCCGGTATACCCGTGCATCTATCAGTTGGTGAGAGCAGTACCATTCTTATTTACACTGCTAGATGGTTGCTACAGATATCTTCCAGTTCAGTACTGCAATTGCCTCTAAGTGGATCTGCACCCAATTTTATTATGGCGATTTTTTCCGAGTGTGGCAGTTTGCTGAAGTGTCGATGGAGAGGACAGTTTGGCTTGCAAGATATTCTTGTACAGATTACCATTCCCCAAGCTGATGCAGTTTGCTATTTTTGGGAAACATCTAACCATGGGGGACAAGGTTCTTATTGCCGTCCGCGATCTTAGTAGGACAAGTTTTCTTGTACTACAGTAGAAGTTGATCATGCTATGAGATGGTGCTCTGTTGAATTGATATCCTGGTCATTGAAATGGAAATAGATCTATTTACTAGTATCAGAGGGAGTGAGATCTTGGCCTTGCTGGGATAAATTTGTGTTGGTTCCTGCAATGATGCGAGTTACATTTGACAATTATCACAGTATAGTGGTGCTCATGTCGACAATAGGAGAAGGAATTACCAGTTTGCAATACCTTGGAAAATTAAATAAGGAGTACCCCAGTTGCAAAGAGGCCCTGTTTGAGCAAGCTACATTATATGATTCTGAATGTTTTGCATGGATTCTAATGGACACTATTTGTGCCTATTCAGATATTGGAGGGAGTGGACATGTCATTCACTGGTGTAAGTTGCTGGGTCAATCAAAAATATTGTTCTTCATGCTATTCTTACCAGGACCATTCTGTTGCATAAGATTACAATCAACTACAGATTCTTCACAAGTCGAACGAGTGGAAGGGCTTCCAAGTGGTTCTACGACCAAAATTCTTGTGGACATATTCTCAGAGGTTATGAGCTCTTGGAGTTATTCTATATTAGGTGCAAAACCTGGAATGTTGACGAGGTATAAATTCTCATGTGTTTTGAACTATTCTGGAGCAGAGCTACTGCATGATCGTTATATTCAAGTTTGGGTTAAATTCCTTTTTGTTGGACAACTTATTTCTGTGTGCCTTTAAGATGAACCATTGGAGAATTGCTTGGATACTAGACTGGGATGTATATGAACATGCTGATATGAAATTGAGGGAATTAAGCTCACGAAAATGGACCAGGATATCTGCTATTGTATTGGCGATGTTACTGCTTGGTACTTGTCCTTTACACGATTCAGACCCACTGATGCATATTTTGTTGAGCATAAGACGCAAATTCTCGGAGGAATTGAGAAATTGCTATCATATAATCAATATGTGCAGCCAGCTGCTGAAAATTTTGAGGCTTCTCCTTGACATGTGTTTTATGTTTCTGGAAGTTTCTTGCAAGTTAATGCTACAGGTTTAGCCCAACATTTGTTTCCTTGGGCTAACCTACAGGAAGGTGGCACTAGCGAGGCTGAAGCCATGGCCTTCTTGAAAATGCTTCTCCTGGGAAGAAAAGATCAGCTGACTACTTTATGTTTAGTGATGCTATATTGTAGTGGTGGTAGTACTTAATTATATGCAGCTATTGAAATTCACGGAAGTGAACAATTTCCTTGCGTCATTGCTTGGTGGAGTTGCTGCACTACTAGATCCATGTGTAAGGTGCAGTGGGTGATTCTTACCTGTACAAATTTAAGGACTGGAGGTGATCTGTGCAAGTGGAAGCAACTACTAATGTTCATGTTTGCTGCAAGGGGTGGCACTGTTCTGATTCTGGCATGTGATCCTAACAACTTTCCAATGAAAATAATGGTCGACCTCTCTGCTCCGGAACTGAATCAACGAGGTCATGCACTAATGCAATGGAAGATCCCATGGTTCAAAGCACTGCTCGAAGAGTGCTCTCCTATGATCTATTGCTTGAAGATTGAGGTCAGAAGCTCAGTTGTCCGTACCATTTCTCTGTTGCACTTGCCTTGGGACCCTGGTGGTCTTACTCGTCGTCGGCCTGGGATCAAGCCCAAACTTCATGGGGATCGTTCAGTGGGGTGCGAGGATGTGGATTTTTGTTGCGCTGATATGTTGTTGTGGCACTACTTCCGATGGTGCATTAATACCTTGACCAAGTCTGTGCCGACCAAGACTACCACCTCCATGTCTTGGTCGACCAAGTTCCTATTGGCCATGACGATGACTACATTGTCACAAGATTGAGTCAGTGGCCTACAATTGTCCGACAAGGTGATTTGTGTCTAATTCTGGTTCCTGATGTGCTCATGTTACAAGACCTACAACTGGCTTTGGGATCTAGATGAGAAGGTCTTGATTGGGTTCAGTTTGCAATGCAAGTTCCTTGCGATCCCCGGTGGTTCGACATGGAGTCGGCTTGAGGGCAGCCGAAACTTATGGAGGGGGGATTGTCAGCGACCTTGCATACAGTATTACATGATTGGCAGAAGAGGATGGCTTAACTACATAAGACACGGGTGTTTTACGAAGAGGTTTGACGGAAGCTTCGCCTGCAGTGGCTGGCTAAGCGATTCTCTATCTTTCTCTTGGTTATCATCATATCAAACTCCTCTGAACTTTTTCTCATGTAGACTTGATTATGTAAGTGAAGGAAATATGCCCTAGAGGCAATAATAAAGTTATTATTTATTTCCTTATATCATGATAAATGTTTATTATTCATGCTAGAATTGTATTAACCGGAAACATAATACATGTGTGAATACATAGACAAACAGAGTGTCACTAGTATGCCTCTACTTGACTAGCTCGTTAATCAAAGATGGTTATGTTTCCTAACCATGGACAAAGAGTTGTTATTTGATTAACGGGATCACATCATTAGTTGAATGATCTGATTGACATGACCCATTCCATTAGCTTAGCACCCGATCGTTTAGTATGTTGCTATTGCTTTCTTCATGACTTATACATGTTCCTATGACTATGAGATTATGCAACTCCCGTTTGCCGGAGGAACACTTTGTGTGCTACCAAACGTCACAACGTAACTGGGTGATTATAAAGGAGCTCTACAGGTGTCTCCAAAGGTACATGTTGGGTTGGCGTATTTCGAGATTAGGATTTGTCACTCCGAATGTCGGAGAGGTATCTCTGGGCCCTCTCGGTAATGCACATCACTTAAGCCTTGCAAGCATTGCAACTAATGAGTTAGTTACGGGATGATGTATTACAGAACGAGTAAAGAGACTTGCCAGTAACGAGATTGAACTAGGTATTGGATACCGACGATCGAATCTCAGGCAAGTAACATACCGATGACAAAGGGAACAACGTATGTTGTTATGCGGTCTGACCGATAAAGATCTTCGTAGAATATGTAGGAGCCAATATGGGCATCCAGGTCCCGCTATTGGTTATTGACCGGAGACGTGTCTCGGTCATGTCTACATTGTTCTCGAACCGTAGGGTCCGCACGCTTAAGGTTTCGATGACAGTTATATTATGAGTTTATGAGTTTTGATGTACCGAAGGAGTTCGGAGTCCTGGATGAGATCGGGGACATGACGAGGAGTCTCGAAATGGTCGAGACGTAAAGATCGATATATTGGACGACTATATTCGGACATCGGAAAGGTTCCGAGTGATTCGGGTATTTTTCGGAGTATCGGAGAGTTACGGGAATACGGGGGGAGAAGTATTGGGCCTTATTGGGCCACACGGGAAAGAGAGAGGGGCTGCCTAGGGCAGGCCACGCGCCCCAAGGCCTAGTCCGAATTGGACTAGGGGGAGGGGCTGCGCCCCCTCCTTCCTTCCCTTCTCCCTTCCCCTTTCTTGTCTCCTACTCCTACTACATGGAAGGACTCCTAGTTGGACTAGGAAAGGGGGAATCCTACTCCCGGTGGGAGTAGGACTCCCCTAGGGCGCGCCATAGAGAGGGCCGGCCCTCCCCTCCTCCACTCCTTTATATACGGGGGCAGGGGGCACCCCATAGACACACAAGTTGATCTTCGTGATCGTTCCTTAGCCGTGTGCGGTGCCCCCCTCCACAATATTACACCTCGGTCATATTGTAGCGGTGCTTAGGCGAAGCCCTGCGACGGTTGAACATCAAGATCGTCACCACGCCGTCGTGCTGACGGAACTCCTCCCCGAAGCTTTGCTGGATCGGAGCCCGGGGAGCGTCATCGAGCTGAACGTGTGCCAAGAACTCGGAGGTGCCGGAGTAACGGTGCTTGGATCGGTTGGACCGGGAAGACGTACGACTACTTCCTCTACGTTGCATCAACGCTTCCGCTTCGGTCTACGAGGGTACGTAGACAACACTCTCCCCTCTCGTTGCTATGCATCACCATGATCTTGCGTGTGCGTAGGAATTTTTTTGAAATTACTACGTTCCCCAACAGTGGCATCGAGCCTAGGTTTTATGTGTTGATGTTATATGCACGAGTAGAACACAAGTGAGTTGTGGGCGATATAAGTCATACTGCTTACCAGCATGTCATACTTTGGTTCGGCGGTATTGTTGGATGAAGCGGCCCGACCGACATTATGCGTACGCTTACGCGAGACTGGTTCTACCGACGTGCTTTGCACACAGGTGGCTGGCGGGTGTCAGTTTCTCCAACTTTAGTTGAACCGAGTGTGGCTACGCCCGGTCCTTGCGAAGGTTAAAACAGCACCAACTTGACAAACTATCGTTGTGGTTTTGATGCGTAGGTAAGATTGGTTCTTGCTTAAGCCCGTAGCAGCCACGTAAAACTTGCAACAACAAAGTAGAGGACGTCTAACTTGTTTTTGCAGGGCATGTTGTGATGTGATATGGTCAAAACGTGATGAGATATAAGTTGTTGTATGAGATGATCATGTTTTGTTGAAGTTATCGGCAACTGGCAAAAGCCTTATGGTTGTCTCTTTATTGCATAAGATGCAAGCGCCAAATAATTGCTTTACTTTATCGCTATGCGATAGCAATAGTTGCAAGAGCAATAGTTGGCGAGACGACCATGTGACGACATATTGATATAGATCAAGATGATGGAGATCATGGTGTCATGCTGGTGATGATGGAAATCATGACGATGCTTTGGAGATGGAGATCAAAGGCACAAGATGATGATGGCCATATCATGTCACATATTTTGATTGCATGTGATGTTTATCTTTTATGCATCTTATCTTGCTTTGATTGACGGTAGCATTATAAGATGATTCCTCACTAAATTTCAAGATAAAAGTGTTCTCCTGAGTATGCACCGTTGCCAAAGTTCGTCATGCCCAGACACCACGTGATGGTCGAATGTGATAAGCTCCACGTCCATCTACAACGGGTGCAAGCCAGTTTTGCACGCGCAGAATACTCAGGTTAAACTTGACGAGCCTAGCATATGCAGATATGGCCTCGGAACACTGAGACCGAAAGGTCGAGCGTGAATCATATAGTAGATATGATCAACATAGTGATGTTCACCATTGAAAGCTACTCCATTTCACGTGATGATCGGTTATGGTTTAGTTGATTTGGATCACGTGATCACTTAGAGGATTAGAGGGATGTCTATCTAAGTGGGAGTTCTTAAGTAATATGATTAATTGAACTTTAATTCATCATGAACTTAGTCCTGGTAGTATTAGCATATCTATGTTGTAGATCAATAGCTCGCGTTGTTGCTTTCATATGTTTATTTTGATATGTTCCTAGAGAAAATTGTGTTGAAAGATGTTAGTAGCAATGATGCGGATTGGATCCGTGATCTGAGGTTTATCCTCATTGCTGCACAGAAGAATTATGTCCTTGATGCACCGCTAGGTGACAGACCTATTGCAGGAGCAGATGCAGACGTTATGAACGTTTGGCTAGCTCAATATGATGACTACTTGATAGTTTAGTGCACCATGCTTAACGGCTTAGAATCGGGACTTCAAAGACGTTTTGAACGTCATGGACCATATGAGATGTTCCAGGAGTTGAAGTTAATATTTCAAGCAAATACCCGAGTTGAGAATATGAAGTCTCCAACAAGTTCTATAGCTAAAAGATGGAGGAGAATAGCTCAAGCAGTGAGCATGTGCTCAGATTGTCTGGGTACTACAATCACTTGAATCAAGTGGGAGTTAATCTTCCAGATAAAATAGTGATTGACAGAATTCTCTAGTCACCATCACCAAGTTAGTAGAACTTCGTGATGAACTATAATATGCAAGGGATAACGGAAACAATTCCCAAGCTCTTCGTGATGCTGAAATCGACGAAGGTAGAAATCAAGAAAAACATCAAGTGTTGATGGTTAACAAGACCACTAGTTTCAAGAAAAGGGCAAAGGGAAGAAGGGGAACTTCAAGAAGAACAGCAAGCAAGTTGCTGCTCAAGTGAAGAAGCCCAAGTCTGGTCCTAAGCCTGAGACTAAGTGCTTCTACTGCAAAGGGACTGGTCACTGGAAGCAGAACTGCCCCAAGTATTTGGCGGATAAGAAGGATGGCAAAGTGAACAAAAGTATATTTGATATACATGTTATTGATGTGTACTTTACTAGTGTTTATAGCAACCCCTCAGTATTTGATACTGGATCAGTTGCTAAGAGTAGTAACTCGAAACAGGAGTTGCAGAATAAACAGAGACTAGTTAAGGGTGAAGTGACGATGTGTGTTGGAAGTAGTTCCAAGATTGATATGATCATCATCGCACACTCCCCTATACTTTCGGGATTAGTGTTGAACCTAAATAAGTGTTATTTGGTTTTTGCGTTGAGCATGAATATGATTTGATCATGTTTATTGCAATACGGTTATTCATTAAAGTCAGAGAATAATTGTTGTTCTGTTTACATGAATAAAACCTTCGATGGTCATACACCCAATGAAACAAGTTCGTTGGATCTCGATCGTAGTGATACACATATTCATAATATTGAAACCAAAAGATGCAAAGTTAATAATGATAGTGCAACTTATTTGTGGCACTGCCGTTTAAGTCATATTGGTGTAAAGCGCATGAAGAAACTCCATGCTGATGGGCTTTTGGAATCACTTGATTATGAATCACTTGATGCTTGCGAACCATGCCTTATGGGCAAGATGACTAAAACGCCGTTCTCCGGAACAATGAAGCAAGCAACAGATTTGTTGGAAATAATACATACTGATGTATGTGGTCCGATGAATATTAAGGCTTGCAGCAGGTATCATTATTTTCTGACCTTCACAGATGATTTGAGCAGATATGGGGATATCTACTTGATGAAACATAAGTCTGAAACATTTGAATAGTTCAAAGAATTTCAGAGTGAAGTGGAAAATCATCGTGACAAGAAAATAAAAGTTTCTACGATATGATCGTAGAGGTAAAATATTTGAGTTACGAGTTTGGCCTTCAATTAAAACAATGTGAAATAGTTTCACTACTCACGCCACCTGGAACACCATAGTGTAATGGTGTGTCCGAACGTCATAACCGTACTTTATTAGATATAGTGCGATCTATGATGTCTCTTACCGATCTACCACTATCGTTTTGGGGTTATGCATTAGAGACAGCTGCATTCACGTTAAATAGGGCACCATCTAAATCCGTTGAGACGACACCGTGTGAACTATGGTTTGGCAAGAAACCTAAGTTGTCATTTCTTAAAGTTTGGAGTTGCGATGCTTATGTGAAAAAGTTTCATGTCGATAAGCTCAAACTCAAATCGGAGAAATATGTCTTCATAGGATACCCAAAGGAGACAGTTGGGTACACCTTCTATCACAGATCCGAAGGCAAGACATTCGTTGCTAAGAATGGATCCTTTCTAGAGAAGGAGTTTCTCTCGAAAGAAGTGAGTGGGAGGAAAGTAGAAAACTTGATAAGGTAATTGTACCTTCTCCCTTATTGGAAAATAGTTCATCACAGAAATATGTTCCTGTGACTACTACACCAATTAGTAAGGAAGCTAATGATGATGATCATGTAACTTCAGATCAAGTTACTACCGAATCTCGTAGGTAAACCAGAGTGAGATCCGCACCAGAGTGGTACGGTAATCCTATTCTGGAGGTCATGTTACTTGACCATGACGAACCTACGAACTATGAGGAAGCGATGATGAGCCCAGATTCCGATAAATGGCTTGAGGCCATGAAATCTGAGATAGGATCCATGTATGAGAACAAAGTGTGGACTTTGGTGGACTTGCCCGAGGATCGGCAAGCCATTGATAATAAATGGATCTTCAAGAGGAAGACGGACACGGATAGTAGTGTTACTATCTACAAAGCTAGAATTGTCGCAAAAGGTTTTCGACAAGTTCAAGGTGTTGACTACGATGAGAGTTTCTCACTCGTATCTATGCTTAAGTCTGTCCGAATCATGTTAGCAATTGCCGCATTTTATGAAATCTGGCAAATGGATAAACAAAACTGCATTCCTTAATGGATTTATTAAAGAAGAGTTGTATGTGATGCAACAAGATGGTTTTGTCAATCCTAAAGGTGCTAACAAAATATGCAAGCTCCAGCGATCCATTTATGGACTGGTGCAAGCATCTCGGAGTTGGAATATACGCTTTGATAAGTTGATCAAAGCATATAGTTTTATACAGACTTGCGGTGAAGCCTGTATTTACAAGAAAGTGAGTGGGAGCACTACAACATTTCTGATAAGTATATGTGAATGACATATTGTTGATCGGAAATAATGTAGAATTATTCTGCAAAGCATAAAGGAGTGTTTGAAAGGAGTTTTTCAAAGAAAGACCTCGGTGAAGCTGCTTACATATTGAGTATCAAGATCTATAGAGATAGATCAAGACGCTTGATAAGTTTTTTCAATGAGTACATACCTTGACAAGATTTTGAAGTAGTTCAAAATGGAACAGTCAAAGAAAAAGTTTCTTGCCTGTGTTACAAGGTGTGAAGTTGAGTAAGACTCAAAGCCCGACCACGGCAGAAGATAGAAAGAGAATGAAAGTCATTCCCTATGCCTCAGTCATAGGTTCTATAAAGTATGCCATGCTGTGTACCAGATCTATTGTATACCATACACTGTGTTAAGAGAGGGAGTACAATAGTGATCTAGGAGTAGATCAATGGACAGCGGTCAAAATTATCCTTACTGGAATAAGGATATGTTTCTCGATTACGGAGGTGACAAAAGGTTCGTCGTAAAGGGTTACGTCGATGCAAGTTTTGACACTGATCCAGATGACTCTAAGTCTCAATCTGGATACATATTGAAAGTGGGAGCAATTAGCTAGAGTAGCTCCATGCAGAGCATTGTTGACATAGAAATTTGCAAAATACATGCGGATCTGAATGTGGCAGACCCGTTGACTAAACTTCTCTCACAAGCAAAACATGATCACTTTTTGGGTCTTAATCACATAGCGATGTGAACTAGATTATTGAATCTAGTAAACCCTTTGGGTGTTAGTCACATGGAGATGTGAACCAATCACATAAAGATGTGAACTATTGATGTTAAATCACATGGCGATGTGATCTAGATTATTGACTCTAGTGCAAGTGGGAGACTGAAGGAAATATGCCCTAGAGGCAATAATAAAGTTATTATTTATTTCCTTATATCATGATAAATGTTTATTATTCATGCTAGAATTGTATTAACCGGAAACATAATACATGTGTGAATACATAGACAAACAGAGTGTCACTAGTATGCCTCTACTTGACTAGCTCGTTAATCAAAGATGGTTATGTTTCCTAACCATGGACAAAGAGTTGTTATTTGATTAACGGGATCACATCATTAGTTGAATGATCTGATTGACATGACCCATTCCATTAGCTTAGCACCCGATCGTTTAGTATGTTGCTATTGCTTTCTTCATGACTTATACATGTTCCTATGACTATGAGATTATGCAACTCCCGTTTGCCGGAGGAACACTTTGTGTGCTACCAAACGTCACAACGTAACTGGGTGATTATAAAG
Source organism: Triticum aestivum (assembly GCF_018294505.1). NCBI lineage: Eukaryota > Viridiplantae > Streptophyta > Magnoliopsida > Poales > Poaceae > Triticum > Triticum aestivum. The sequence continues at coordinate 565,415,579 of NC_057794.1, forward strand.
GAGCTCTACAGGTGTCTCCAAAGGTACATGTTGGGTTGGCGTATTTCGAGATTAGGATTTGTCACTCCGAATGTCGGAGAGGTATCTCTGGGCCCTCTCGGTAATGCACATCACTTAAGCCTTGCAAGCATTGCAACTAATGAGTTAGTTGCGGATGATGTATTACGGAACGAGTAAAGAGACTTGCCGGTAACGAGATTGAACTAGGTATTGGATACCGACGATCGAATCTCGGGCAAGTAACATACCGATGACAAAGGGAACAACGTATGTTGTTATGCGGTCTGACCGATAAAGATCTTCGTAGAATATGTAGGAGCCAATATGGGCATCCAGGTCCCGCTATTGGTTATTGACCGGAGACGTGTCTCGGTCATGTCTACATTGTTCTCGAACCGTAGGGTCCGCACGCTTAAGGTTTCGATGACAGTTATATTATGAGTTTATGAGTTTTGATGTACCGAAGGAGTTCGGAGTCCCGGATGAGATCGGGGACATGACGAGGAGTCTCGAAATGGTCGAGACGTAAAGATCGATATATTGGACGACTATATTCGGACATCGGAAAGGTTCCGAGTGATTCGGGTATTTTTCGGAGTACCGGGGAGTTACGGGAATACGGGGGAGAAGTATTGGGCCTTATTGGGCCATACGGGAAAGAGAGAGGGGCTGCCTAGGGCAGGCCGCGCCCCCCCCCAAGGCCTAGTCCGAATTGGACTAGGGGGAGGGGCTGCGCCCCCTCCTTCCTTCCCTTCTCCCTTCCCCTTCCTTGTCTCCTACTCCTACTACATGGAAGGACTCCTAGTTGGACTAGGAAAGGGGGAATCCTACTCCCGGTGGGAGTAGGACTCCCCTAGGGCGCGCCATAGAGAGGGCCGGCCCTCCCCTCCTCCACTCCTTTATATACGGGGGCAGGGGGCACCCCATAGACACACAAGTTGATCTTCGTGATCGTTCCTTAGCCGTGTGCGGTGCCCCCCTCCACCATATTCCACCTTGCTCATATTGTACCGGTGCTTAGGCGAAGCCCTGCGACGGTTGAACATCAAGATTGTCACCACGCCGTCGTGCTGACGGAACTCCTCCCTGAAGCTTTGCTGGATCAGAGCCCGGGGAGCGTTATCGAGCTGAACGTGTGCCAAGAACTCAGAGGTACCGGAGTAACGGTGCTTGGATCGGTTGGACCGGGAAGACGTACGACTACTTCCTCTACGTTGCATCAATGCTTCCGCTTCGGTCTACGAGGGCACGTAGACAACACTCTCCCATCTCGTTGCTATGCATCACCATGATCTTGCTTATGCGTAGGAATTTTTTTGAAATTACTACGTTCCCCAACAGTAAGCAAATTCTTGGTGATTGAGTCAATATAGTACTGGGTACCTAAAATTTGGTATTCAGAGCCATAGATCCTAGCCCAAGAGTTTCAATCAAAAAATTTCTCCACCACTGCCTACAACCTGTTTGACAAAATGCCAAGCCACAAATTCGCCTGCCCCAAGGGCGTTCTTCATGCCCGGATCAGCGACGTTCGTCAGGTGGTCACCATCGAGTCGATTCGTCAGTTGTTCCGTCGCTCCGGTGATGGATATGTGATCTGTGTGTACGAGCGGGTGGTGGACGGGATGTATGGCGTGGAGGCATACGTCGAGTTCCGGTCTCAATGGAGGGCGACCCGAGCTTGAGCTGCCTTGGATGGCCATGCTATCTATGATGGCTGCTGCATCCTTGCCGCCGACCTCGTCCCGTCGGTCTACACCACCATCACCATGCCGGATGACGACGAGATGGCACCCTCGTACTTCTACGACGACACTCCCTACGCGGAGTGGACTGCGGCGTTGGCCGCAACTGAGTGCCATGATGAGGTGCCCGCTACATCCACCTACACCCTCCAACTCGAGGCGTCCATGGGCGCCATCAGCGCGAGTCTGTCCGAGCTCACCGCGCCTGCAGCACAAACTCTGTCCGCGACCACCGACATTGCCGTCCTGGAGCTCAACATGAGTGACAAGGTGCTTCAAGTTGACACCAACACCGCCGCTCCGACGCCCACCACCTGTTCGACAGGTTGCCCAAGATGCGACACGCCCGAGGAGTCGGCGCTCACTTCGTCCACAATACTACCTTCATCCATGATCATTGGCGACATCGCTCCTAAGCTTGCTGCACATGTATGTGGCCTCTATCATATTACTAACAGAGACGACCCAATGGCGTCATTCCTAGTTCCCTGGAGTGCACCTACATCCTTCACAATGCCACATGAAGCCTCGCCAATGCCTCTGCGTTGGTTGTTCCCTGTCTTTGATATGGATAACTTTGCAGTTACTAAGTCTTCAACTGATTGCTTCGACTACAACACCAGCGAAGCCGTAGCTTCAGTTATTGAGCAAAAGGTACAGGTACTCCGACCTCTGCCATGGCCTTCCTTTTTCAGTGATTCAGCATGTATTAGCGAATCCTCGAGTAGTGAGCAGAATATTTTACACGGGTGGTTCCTTCAAAATGATCTTCTCGAATCATGTCTAGCTATCACATCATCAATTACGCCGCAACTAATGGTGCTGATGGAAGAATTTGGGAGCCTACTAACAGTTGCTTCAGCTGGTATACCCGTGCATATATCAGTTGGTGAGAGCAGTACCATTCTTATTTACACTGCTAGATGGTTGCTACAGATATCTTCCAGTTCAGTACTGCAATTGCCTTTGAGTGGATCTGCACCCAATTTTATTATGGCAATTTTTTCCGAGTGTGGCAGTTTGCTGAAGTGTGGATGGAGAGGACAGTTTGGCTTGTAAGATATTCTTATACAGATTACCATTCCCCAAGCTGATGCAGTTTGCTATTTTTGGGAAACATCTAACCATGGGGGACAAGGTTCTTATTGCCGTCCGCGATCTTAGCAGGACAAGTTTTCTTGTACTACAGTAGAAGTTGATCATGCTATGAGATGGTGCTCTATTGAATTGATATCCTGGTCATTGAAATGGAAATAGATCTATTTACTAGTATCAGAGGGAGTGAGATCTTAGCCTTGCTGGGATAAATTTGTGTTGGTTCCTGCAATGATGCGAGTTACATTTGACAATTATCACAGTATAGTGGTGCTCATGTCGACAATAGGAGAAGGAATTACCAGTTTGCAATACCTTGGAAAATTAAATAAGGAGTACCCCAGTTGCAAAGAGGCCCTGTTTGAGCAAGCTACATTATATGATTCTGAATGTTTTGCATGGATTCTAATGGACGCTATTTGTGCCTATTCAGATATTGGAGGGAGTGGACATGTCATTCACTAGTGTAAGTTGCTGGGTCAATCAAAACTATTGTTCTTCATGCTATTCTTACCAGGACCATTCTGTTGCATAAGATTACAATCAACTACAGATGCTTCACAAGTCGAACGAGTGGAAGGGCTTCCAAGTGGTTCTACGACCAAAATTCTTGTGGACATATTCTCAGAGGTTATGAGCTCTTGGAGTTATTCTATATTAGGTGCAAAACCTGGAATGTTGACGAGGTATAAATTCTCATGTGTTTTGAACTGTCCTGGAGCAGAGCTACTCCATGATCGTTATATTCAAGTTTGGGTTAAATTCCTTTTTGTTGGACAACTTATTTCTGTGTGCCTTTAAGATGAACCATTGGAGAATTGCTTGGATACTAGACTGGGATGTATATGAACATGCTGATATGAAATTGAGGGAATTAAGGCTCACGAAAATGGACCAGGAGATCTGTTATTGTATTGGCGATGTTACTGCTTGGTACTTGTCCTTTACACGATTCAGACCCACTGATGCATATTTTGTTGAGCATAAGATGCAAATTCTCGGAGGAATTGAGAAATTGCTATCATATAATCAATATGTGCAGCCAGCTGCTGAAAATTTTGAGGCTTCTCCTTGGCATGTGTTTTATGTTTCTGGAAGTTTCTTGCAAGTGAATGCTACAGGTTTAGCCCAACATTTGTTTCCTTGGGCTAACCTACAGGAAGGTGGCACTAGCGAGGCTGAAGCCATGGCCTTCTTGAAAATGCTTCTCCTGGGAAGAAAAGATCAACTGACTACTTTATGTTCAGTGATGCTATATTGTAGTGGTGGTAGTACTTCATTATATGCAGCTATTGAAATTCACGGAAGTGAACAATTTCCTTGCGTCATTGCTTGGTGGAGTTGTTGCACTACTAGATCCATGTGTAAGGTGCAGTGGGTGATTCTTACCTGTACAAATTTAAGGACTGGAGGTGATCAGTGCAAGTGGAAGCAACTACTAATGTTCATGTTTGCTGCAAGGGGTGGCACTGTTCTGATTCTGGCATGTGATCCTGACAACTTTCCAATGAAAATAATGGTCGACCTCTCTGCTCCGGAACTGAACCAACGAGGTCATGCACTGATGCAATGGAAGATCCCATGGTTCCAAGCACTGCTCGAAAAGTGCTCTCCTGTGATCTATTGCTTTAAGATTGAGGTCAGAAGCTCAGTTGTCCGTACCATTTCTCTGTTGCACTTGCCTTGGGACCCTGGTGGTCTTACTCGTCGTCGGCCTGGGATCAAGCCAAACTTCATGGGGATCGTTCAGTGGGTGCGAGGATGGTGGATTTTGGTTGCGCTGATATGTTGTTGTGGCCACTACTTCAACGGTGCATTATACCTTGACCAAGTCTGTGCCGACCAAGACTACCACCTCCATGTCTTGGTCGACCAAGTTCCTATTGGTCATGACGATGACTACATTGTCACAAGATTGAGTCAGTGGCCTACAATTGGTCGACAAGGTGATTTGTGTCTAATTCTGGTTCCTGATGTGCTCATGTTACAAGACCTACAACTGGCTTGGGATCTAGATGAGAAGGTCCTTGATTGGGTTCAGTTTGCAATGCAAGTTCCTTGGGATCCCGGTGGTTCGACATGGAGTCGGCTTGAGGGCAAGCCGAAACTTATGGAGGGGGGATTGTCAGCGACCTTGCTATGGGCCGGCCCTATTCACATCGATCTGGCCCAGAAGATGGATGGCCTCCAACTACAAAAGGCACACGGGTGCCCACGGAAGAGGTGGATTGGATCGGAAGGCTTCGGCCTGGCTTGGCTGGCTAGCGTCTCTCTATCTGTTCTCTGGTTCCTCATCGTCTCCCTCCTCTGATCTCCTTCTTCCTCCATGTAACTTGAGAGATGTAAGCAAATTCATGGTGATTGAGTCAATATATTACTGGGTACCTAACATTTGGTATTCAGAGCCATAGATCCTAGCCTCAGAGTTTCAATCAAAAAATTTCTCCACCACTGCCTACAACCTGTTTGACAAAATGCCAAGCCACAAATTCGCCTGCCCCAAGGGCATTCTTCACGCCCGGATCAGCGACGTTCGTCAGGTGGTCACCATCGAGTCGATTCGTCAGTTGTTCCGTCGCTCCGGTGATGGATATGTGATCTGCGTGTACGAGCGGGTGGTGGACGGGATGTATGGCGTGGAGGCATACGTCGAGTTCCGGTCTCAATGGAGGGCGACCCGAGCTCGAGCTACCTTGGATGGCCATGCTATCTATGATGGCTGCTGCATCCTTGCCGTCAACCTCGTCCCGTCGGTCTACACCACCATCACCATGCCGGATGACGACGAGATGGCACCCTCGTACTTCTACGACGACACTCCCTACGCGGAGTGGACTGCGGCGTTGGCCGCAGCTGAGTGCCATGATGAGGTGCCCGCTACATCCACCGACAGCCTCCAACTCGAGGCTTCCATGGGCGCCATTAGCGCGAGTCTGTCCGAGCTCGCCGCGCCTGCAGCACAAACTCTGTCCGCGACCACCGACATTGCTGTCCTGGAGCTCAACGTGAGTGACAAGGTGCTTGAAGTTGACACCAACACCGCCGCTCCGATGCCCACCACCTATTCGACAGGTTGCCCAAGATGCGACACGCCCGAGGAGTCGGCGCTCACTTCGTCCATGATACTACCTTCATCCATGATCGTCGGCGACATCGCTCCTGAGCTTCCTGCACATGTATGTGGCCTCTATCATATTACTGACAGAGACGACCCAATGGCGTCGTTCCTAGTTCTCTGGAGTGCACGTACATCCTTCACAATGCCACATGAAGCCTCGCCAATGCCTCTGCGTTGGTTGTTCCCTGTCTTTGATATGGATAACTTTGCAGTTACTAAGTGTTCAACTGATTGCTTCGACTACAACACCAGCAAAGCCGTAGCTTCAGTTATTGAGCAAAAGGTACAGGTACTCCGACCTCTGCCATGGCCTTCCTTTTTCAGTGATTCGGCATGTATTAGCGAATCCTTGAGTGGTGAGCAGAATATTTTACACGGGTGGTTCCTTCAAAATGATCTTCTCGAATCATGTCTAGCTATCACATCATCAATTACGCCGCAACTAATGGTGCTGATGGAAGAATTTGGGAGCCTACTGACAGTTGCTTCAGCTGGTATACCCGTGCATCTATCAGTTGGTGAGAGCAGTACCATTCTTATTTACACTGCTAGATGGTTGCTACAGATATCTTCCAGTTCAGTACTGCAATTGCCTTTAAGTGGATCTGCACCCAATTTTATTATGGCGATTTTTCCGAGTGTGGCAGTTTGCTGAAGTGTTGATGGAGAGGACAGTTTGGCTTGCAAGATATTCTTGTACATATTACCATTCCCCAAGCTGATGCAGTTTGCTATTTTTGGGAAACATCTAACCATGGGGGACAAGGTTCTTATTGCCGCCCGTGATCTGACTAGGATAAGTTTTCTTGTACTACAGTAGAAGTTGATCATGCTATGAGATGGTGCTATGTTGAATTGCTATCCTGGTCATTGAAATGGAAACAGATCTATTTACTGGTATTAGAGGGAGTGATTTCTTGGCCCTGTTTGAGCAAGCTACATTCTATGATTCTGAATGTTTTGCATGGATTCCAATGGACACTATTTGTGCCTATTCAGATATTGGAGGGAGTGGACATGTCATTCACTAGTGTAAGTTGCCGGGTCAATCAAAAATATTGTTCTTCATGCTATTCTTACCAGGACCATTCTGTTGCATAAGATTACAATCGACTACAGATTCTTCACAAGTTGAACGAGTGGAAGGGCTTCCAAGTGGTTCTACGACCAAAATTCTTCTAGACATATTCTCAGAGGTTATGAGCTCTTGGAGTTATTCTATATTAGGTGCAAAACCTGGAATGTTGATGAGGTATAAATTCTCATGTGTTTTGAACTGTTCTGGAGCAGAGCTACTCCATGATCGTTATATTCAAGTTTGGGTTAAATTCCTTTTTGTTGGACAACTTATTCTGTGTGCCTTCAAGATGAACCATTGGAGAATTGCTTGGATACTAGACTGGGATGTATATGAACATGCTGATATGAAATTGAGGGAATTATGGCTCACGAAAATGGACCAGGAGATCTGCTATTGTATTGGCAATGTTACTGCTTGGTACTTGTCCTTTACATGATTCACACCCACTGATGCATATTTTGTTGAGCATAAGATGCAAATTCTCGGAGGAATTGAGAAATGGCTATCATATAAGCAATATGTGCAGCCAGCTGCTGAAAATTTTGAGGCTTCTCCTTGGCATGTGTTTTATGTTTCTGGAAGTTTCTTGCAAGTGAATGCTACAGGTTTAGCCCAACATTTGTTTCCTTGGGCTAACCTACAGGAAGGTGGCACTAGCGAGGCTGAAGCCATGGCCTTCTTGAAAATGCTTCTCCTGAGAAGAAAAGATCAGCTGACTACTTTATGTTCAGTGATGCTATATTGTAGTGGTGGAAGTACTTCATTATATGCAGCTATTGAACTTCACGGAAGTGAACAATTTCCTTGCGTCATTGCTTGGTGGAGTTTCTGCACTACTAGCTCCATGTGTAAGGTGCAGTGGGTGATTCTTACCTGTACAAATTTAAGGACTGGAGGTGATCTGTGCAAGTGGAAGCAACTACTAATGTTCATGTTTGCTGCAAGGGGTGGCACTGTTCTGATTCTGGCATGTGATCCTGACAACTTTCCAATGAAAATAATGGTCGACCTCTCTGCTCCGGAACTGAACCAACGAGGTCATGCACTGATGCAATGGAAGATCCCATGGTTCCAAGCACTGCTCGAAGAGTGCTCTCCTGTGATATATGAAGGAAATATGCCCTAGAGGCAATAATAAAGTTATTATTTATTTCCTTATATCATGATAAATGTTTATTATTCATGCTAGAATTGTATTAACCAGAAACATAATACATGTGTGAATACATAGACAAACAGAGTGTCACTAGTATGCCTCTACTTGACTAGCTCGTTAATCAAAGATGGTTATGTCTCCTAACCGTGGACAAAGAGTTGTTATTTGATTAACGGGATCACATCATTAGTTGAATGATCTGATTGACATGACCCATTCCATTAGCTTAGCACCCGATCGTTTAGTATGTTGCTATTGCTTTCTTCATGACTTATACATGTTCCTATGACTATGAGATTATGCAACTCCCGTTTGCCGGAGGAACACTTTGTGTGCTACCAAACGTCACAACGTAACTGGGTGATTATAAAGGAGCTCTACAGGTGTCTCCAAAGGTACATGTTGGGTTGGCGTATTTCGAGATTAGGATTTGTCACTCCTAATGTCGGAGAGGTATCTCTGGGCCCTCTCGGTAATGCACATCACTTAAGCCTTGCAAGCATTGCAACTAATGAGTTAGTTGCGGGATGATGTATTACGGAACGAGTAAAGAGACTTGCCGGTAACGAGATTGAACTAGGTATTGGATACCGACGATCGAATCTCAGGCAAGTAACATACCGATGACAAAGGGAACAACGTATGTTGTTATGCGGTCTGACCGATAAAGATCTTCGTAGAATATGTAGGAGCCAATATGGGCATCCAGGTCCCGCTATTGGTTATTGACCGGAGACGTGTCTCGGTCATGTCTACATTGTTCTCGAACCGTAGGGTCCGCACGCTTAAGGTTTCGATGACAGTTATATTATGAGTTTATGAGTTTTGATGTACCGAAGGAGTTCGGAGTCCCGGATGAGATCGGGGACATGACGAGGAGTCTCGAAATGGTCGAGACGTAAAGATCGATATATTGGACGACTATATTCGGACATCGGAAAGGTTCCGAGTGATTCGGGTATTTTTCGGAGTACCGGGGAGTTACGGGAATACGGGGGGAGAAGTATTGGGCCTTATTGGGCCATACGGGAAAGAGAGAGGGGCTGCCTAGGGCAGGCCGCGCGCCCCCCCAAGGCCTAGTCCGAATTGGACTAGGGGGAGGGGCTGCGCCCCCTCCTTCCTTCCCTTCTCCCTTCCCCTTCCTTGTCTCCTACTCCTACTACATGGAAGGACTCCTAGTTGGACTAGGAAAGGGGAATCCTACTCCCGGTGGGAGTAGGACTCCCCTAGGGCGCGCCATAGAGAGGGCCGGCCCTCCCCTCCTCCACTCCTTTATATACGGGGGCAGGGGGCACCCCATAGACACACAAGTTGATCTTCGTGATCGTTCCTTAGCCGTGTGCGGTGCCCCCCTCCACCATATTCCACCTCGGTCATATTGTAGCAGTGCTTAGGCGAAGCCCTGCGACGGTTGAACATCAAGATCGTCACCACGCCGTCGTGCTGACGGAACTCCTCCCCGAAGCTTTGCTGGATCGGAGCCCGGGGAGCGTCATCGAGCTGAACGTGTGCCAAGAACTCGGAGGTGCCGGAGTAACGGTGCTTGGATCGGTTGGACCGGGAAGACGTACGACTACTTCCTCTACGTTGCATCAACGCTTCCGCTTCGGTCTACGAGGGTACATAGACAACACTCTCCCATCTCGTTGCTATGCATCACCATGATCTTGCGTGTGCGTAGGAATTTTTTTGAAATTACTACGTTCCCCAACAGTGGCATCCGAGCCTAGGTTTTATGGTTTGATGTTATATGCACGAGTAGAACACAAGTGAGTTGTGGGCGATATAAGTCATACTGCTTACCAGCATGTCATACTTTGGTTCGGCGGTATTGTTGGATGAAGCGGCCCGGACCGACATTACGCGTACGCTTACGCGAGACTGGTTCTACCGCCGTGCTTTGCACACAGGTGGCTGGCGGGTGTCAGTTTCTCCAACTTTAGTTGAACCGAGTGTGGCTACGCCCGGTCCTTGCGAAGGTTAAAACAGCACCAACTTGACAAACTATCGTTGTGGTTTTGATGCGTAGGTAAGATTGGTTCTTGCTTAAGCCCGTAGCAGCCACGTAAAACTTGCAACAACAAAGTAGAGGACGTCTAACTTGTTTTTGCAGGGCATGTTGTGATGTGATATGGTCAAAACGTGATGAGATATAAGTTGTTGTATGAGATGATCATGTTTTGTTGAAGTTATCGGCAACTGGCAAAAGCCTTATGGTTGTCTCTTTATTGCATAAGATGCAAGCGCCAAATAATTGCTTTACTTTATCGCTATGCGATAGCAATAGTTGCAAGAGCAATAGTTGGCGAGACGACCATGTGACGACATATTGATATAGATCAAGATGATGGAGATCATGGTGTCATGCCGGTGACGATGGAAATCATGACGATGCTTTGGAGATGGAGATCAAAGGCACAAGATGATGATGGCCATATCATGTCACATATTTTGATTGCATGTGATGTTTATCTTTTATGCATCTTATCTTGCTTTGATTGACGGTAGCATTATAAGATGATTCCTCACTAAATTTCAAGATAAAAGTGTTCTCCCTGAGTATGCACCGTTGCCAAAGTTCGTCGTGCCCAGACACCACGTGATGATCGGGTGTGATAAGCTCTACGTCCATCTACAACGGGTGCAAGCCAGTTTTGCACACGCAGAATACTCAGGTTAAACTTGACGAGCCTAGCATATGCAGATATGGCCTCGGAACACTGAGACCGAAAGGTCGAGCGTGAATCATATAGTAGATATGATCAACATAGTGATGTTCACCATTGAAAGCTACTCCATTTCACGTGATGATCGGTTATGGTTTAGTTGATTTGGATCACGTGATCACTTAGAGGATTAGAGGGATGTCTATCTAAGTGGGAGTTCTTAAGTAATATGATTAATTGAACTTTAATTTATCATGAACTTAGTCCTGGTAGTATTAGCATATCTATGTTGTAGATCAATAGCTCGCGTTGTTGCTTTCATATGTTTATTTTGATATGTTCCTAGAGAAAAATTGTGTTGAAAGATGTTAGTAGCAATGATGCGGATTGGATCCGTGATCTGAGGTTTATCCTCATTGCTGCACAGAAGAATTATGTCCTTGATGCACCGCTAGGTGACAGACCTATTGCAGGAGCAGATGCAGACGTTATGAACGTTTGGCTAGCTCAATATGATGACTACTTGATAGTTTAGTGCACCATGCTTAACGGCTTAGAATCGGGACTTCAAAGACGTTTTGAACGTCATGGACCATATGAGATGTTCCAGGAGTTGAAGTTAATATTTCAAGCAAATACCCGAGTTGAGAAATATGAAGTCTCCAACAAGTTCTATAGCTAAAAGATGGAGGAGAATAGCTCAAGCAGTGAGCATGTGCTCAGATTGTCTGGGTACTACAATCACTTGAATCAAGTGGGAGTTAATCTTCCAGATAAAATAGTGATTGACAGAATTCTCTAGTCACCATCACCAAGTTAGTAGAACTTCGTGATGAACTATAATATGCAAGGGATAACGGAAACAATTCCCAAGCTCTTCGTGATGCTGAAATCGACGAAGGTAGAAATCAAGAAAAACATCAAGTGTTGATGGTTAACAAGACCACTAGTTTCAAGAAAAGGGCAAAGGGAAGAAGGGGAACTTCAAGAAGAACAGCAAGCAAGTTGCTGCTCAAGTGAAGAAGCCCAAGTCTGGTCCTAAGCCTGAGACTAAGTGCTTCTACTGCAAAGGGACTGGTCACTGGAAGCAGAACTGCCCCAAGTATTTGGCGGATAAGAAGGATGGCAAAGTGAACAAAAGTATATTTGATATACATGTTATTGATGTGTACTTTACTAGTGTTTATAGCAACCCCTCAGTATTTGATACTGGATCAGTTGCTAAGAGTAGTAACTCGAAACAGGAGTTGCAGAATAAACAGAGACTAGTTAAGGGTGAAGTGACGATGTGTGTTGGAAGTAGTTCCAAGATTGATATGATCATCATCGCACACTCCCCTATACTTTCGGGATTAGTGTTGAACCTAAATAAGTGTTATTTGGTTTTTGCGTTGAGCATGAATATGATTTGATCATGTTTATTGCAATACGGTTATTCATTAAAGTCAGAGAATAATTGTTGTTCTGTTTACATGAATAAAACCTTCGATGGTCATACACCCAATGAAACAAGTTCGTTGGATCTCGATCGTAGTGATACACATATTCATAATATTGAAACCAAAAGATGCAAAGTTAATAATGATAGTGCAACTTATTTGTGGCACTGCCGTTTAAGTCATATTGGTGTAAAGCGCATGAAGAAACTACATGCTGATGGGCTTTTGGAATCACTTTATGAATTGCTTGCGAACCATGCCTTATGGGCAAGATGACTAAAACGCCGTTCTCCGGAACAATGAAGCAAGCAACAGATTTGTTGGAAATCATACATACTGATGTATGTGGTCCGATGAATATTAAGGCTTGCAGCAGGTATCATTATTTTCTGACCTTCACAGATGATTTGAGCAGATATGGGGATATCTACTTGATGAAACATAAGTCTGAAACATTTGAACAGTTCAAAGAATTTCAGAGTGAAGTGGAAAATCATCGTGACAAGAAAATAAAAGTTTCTACGATATGATCGCAGAGGTAAAATATTTGAGTTACGAGTTTGGCCTTCAATTAAAACAATGTGAAATAGTTTCACTACTCACGCCACCTGGAACACCATAGTGTAATGGTGTGTCCGAACGTCATAACCGTACTTTATTAGATATAGTGCGATCTATGATGTCTCTTACCGATCTACCACTATCGTTTTGGGGTTATGCATTAGAGACAGCTGCATTCACGTTAAATAGGGCACCATCTAAATCCGTTGAGACGACACCGTGTGAACTATGGTTTGGCAAGAAACCTAAGCTGTCGTTTCTTAAAGTTTGGAGTTGCGATGCTTATGTGAAAAAGTTTCATCTCGATAAGCTCAAACTCAAATCGGAGAAATATGTCTTCATAGGATACCCAAAGGAGACAGTTGGGTACACCTTCTATCACAGATCCGAAGGCAAGACATTCGTTGCTAAGAATGGATCCTTTCTAGAGAAGGAGTTTCTCTCGAAAGAAGTGAGTGGGAGGAAAGTAGAAAACTTGATAAGGTAATTGTACCTTCTCCCTTATTGGAAAATAGTTCATCACAGAAATCTGTTCCTGTGACTACTACACCAATTAGTGAGGAAGCTAATGATGATGATCATGTAACTTCAGATCAAGTTACTACCGAATCTCGTAGGTAAACCAGAGTGAGATCCGCACCAGAGTGGTACGGTAATCCTATTCTGGAGGTCATGTTACTTGACCATGACGAACCTACGAACTATGAGGAAGCGATGATGAGCCCAGATTCCGATAAATGGCTTGAGGCCATGAAATCTGAGATAGGATCCATGTATGAGAACAAAGTGTGGACTTTGGTGGACTTGCCCGAGGATCGGCAAGCCATTGATAATAAATGGATCTTCAAGAGGAAGACGGACACGGATAGTAGTGTTACTATCTACAAAGCTAGAATTGTCGCAAAAGGTTTTCGACAAGTTCAAGGTGTTGACTACGATGAGAGTTTCTCACTCGTATCTATGCTTAAGTCTGTCCGAATCATGTTAGCAATTGCCGCATTTTATGAAATCTGGCAAATGGATAAACAAAACTGCATTCCTTAATGGATTTATTAAAGAAGAGTTGTATGTGATGCAACAAGATGGTTTTGTCAATCCTAAAGGTGCTAACAAAATATGCAAGCTCCAGCGATCCATTTATGGACTGGTGCAAGCATCTCGGAGTTGGAATATACGCTTTGATAAGTTGATCAAAGCATATAGTTTTATACAGACTTGCGGTGAAGCCTGTATTTACAAGAAAGTGAGTGGGAGCACTACAACATTTCTGATAAGTATATGTGAATGACATATTGTTGATCGGAAATAATGTAGAATTATTCTGCAAAGCATAAAGGAGTGTTTGAAAGGAGTTTTTCAAAGAAAGACCTCGGTGAAGCTGCTTACATATTGAGTATCAAGATCTATAGAGATAGATCAAGACGCTTGATAAGTTTTTTCAATGAGTACATACCTTGACAAGATTTTGAAGTAGTTCAAAATGGAACAGTCAAAGAAAAAGTTTCTTGCCTGTGTTACAAGGTGTGAAGTTGAGTAAGACTCAAAGCCCGACCACGGCAGAAGATAGAAAGAGAATGAAAGTCATTCCCTATGCCTCAGTCATAGGTTCTATAAAGTATGCCATGCTGTGTACCAGATCTATTGTATACCATACACTGTGTTAAGAGAGGGAGTACAATAGTGATCTAGGAGTAGATCAATGGACAGCGGTCAAAATTATCCTTACTGGAATAAGGATATGTTTCTCGATTACGGAGGTGACAAAAGGTTCGTCGTAAAGGGTTACGTCGATGCAAGTTTTGACACTGATCCAGATGACTCTAAGTCTCAATCTGGATACATATTGAAAGTGGGAGCAATTAGCTAGAGTAGCTCCATGCAGAGCATTGTTGACATAGAAATTTGCAAAATACATGCGGATCTGAATGTGGCAGACCCGTTGACTAAACTTCTCTCACAAGCAAAACATGATCACTTTTTGGGTCTTAATCACATAGCGATGTGAACTAGATTATTGAATCTAGTAAACCCTTTGGGTGTTAGTCACATGGAGATGTGAACCAATCACATAAAGATGTGAACTATTGATGTTAAATCACATGGCGATGTGATCTAGATTATTGACTCTAGTGCAAGTGGGAGACTGAAGGAAATATGCCCTAGAGGCAATAATAAAGTTATTATTTATTTCCTTATATCATGATAAATGTTTATTATTCATGCTAGAATTGTATTAACCGGAAACATAATACATGTGTGAATACATAGACAAACAGAGTGTCACTAGTATGCCTCTACTTGACTAGCTCGTTAATCAAAGATGGTTATGTTTCCTAACCATGGACAAAGAGTTGTTATTTGATTAACGGGATCACATCATTAGTTGAATGATCTGATTGACATGACCCATTCCATTAGCTTAGCACCCGATCGTTTAGTATGTTGCTATTGCTTTCTTCATGACTTATACATGTTCCTATGACTATGAGATTATGCAACTCCCGTTTGCCGGAGGAACACTTTGTGTGCTACCAAACGTCACAACGTAACTGGGTGATTATAAAGGAGCTCTACAGGTGTCTCCAAAGGTACATGTTGGGTTGGCGTATTTCGAGATTAGGATTTGTCACTCCGAATGTCGGAGAGGTATCTCTGGGCCCTCTCGGTAATGCACATCACTTAAGCCTTGCAAGCATTGCAACTAATGAGTTAGTTGCGGGATGATGTATTACGGAACGAGTAAAGAGACTTGCCGGTAACGAGATTGAACTAGGTATTGGATACCGACGATCGAATCTCAGGCAAGTAACATACCGATGACAAAGGGAACAACGTATGTTGTTATGCGGTCTGACCGATAAAGATCTTCGTAGAATATGTAGGAGCCAATATGGGCATCCAGGTCCCGCTATTGGTTATTGACCGGAGACGTGTCTCGGTCATGTCTACATTGTTCTCGAACCGTAGGGTCCGCACGCTTAAGGTTTCGATGACAGTTATATTATGAGTTTATGAGTTTTGATGTACCGAAGGAGTTCGGAGTCCCGGATGAGATCGGGGACATGACGAGGAGTCTCGAAATGGTCGAGACGTAAAGATCGATATATTGGACGACTATATTCGGACATCGGAAAGGTTCCGAGTGATTCGGGTATTTTTCGGAGTACCGGGGAGTTACGGGAATACGGGGGAGAAGTATTGGGCCTTATTGGGCCATACGGGAAAGAGAGAGGGGCTGCCTAGGGCAGGCCGCGCGCCCCCCAACGCCTAGTCCGAATTGGACTAGGGGGAGGGGCTGCGCCCCCTCCTTCCTTCCCTTCTCCCTTCCCCTTCCTTGTCTCCTACTCCTACTACATGGAAGGACTCCTAGTTGGACTAGGAAAGGGGAATCCTACTCCCGGTGGGAGTAGGACTCCCCTAGGGCGCGCCATAGAGAGGGCCGGCCCTCCCCTCCTCTACTCCTTTATATACGGGGGCAGGGGGCACCCCATAGACACACAAGTTGATCTTCGTGATCGTTCCTTAGCCGTGTGCGGTGCCCCCCTCCACCATATTCCACCTCGGTCATATTGTAGCAGTGCTTAGGCGAAGCCATGCGACGGTTGAACATCAAGATCGTCACCACGCCGTCGTGCTGACGGAACTCCTCCCCAAAGCTTTGCTGGATCGGAGCCCGGGGAGCGTCATCGAGCTGAACGTGTGCCAAGAACTCGGAGGTATCGGAGTAACGGTGCTTGGATCGGTTGGACCGGGAAGACGTACGACTACTTCCTCTATGTTGCATCAACGCTTCCGCTTTGGTCTACGAGGGTACGTAGACAACACTCTCCCATCTCGTTGCTATGCATCACCATGATCTTGCGTGTGCATAGGATTTTTTTTGAAATTACTACGTTCCCCAACAATATATTGCTTGAAGATTGAGGTCAGAAGCTCAGTTGTCCGTACCATTTCTCTGTTGCACTTGCCTTGGGACCCTGGTGGTCTTACTCGTCGTCGGCCTGGGATCAAGCCAAACTTCATGGGGATCGTTCAGTGGGTGCGAGGATGGTGGATTTTTGTTGCGCTGATATGTTGTTGTGGCCAGCACTTCGACGGTGCATTATACCTTGACCAAGTCTGTGCCGACCAAGACCACCACCTCCATGTCTTGGTCGACCAAGTTCCTATTGGTCATGACGATGACTACATTGTCACAAGATTGAGTTAGTGGCCTACAATTGGTCGATAAGGTGATTTGTGTCTAATTCTGGTTCCTGATGTGCTCATGTTACAAGACCAACAAATGGCTTGGGATCTAGATGAGAAGGTCCTTGATTGGGTTCAGTTTGCAATGCAAGTTCCTTGGGATCCCGGTGGTTCGACATGGAGTCGGCTTGAGGGCAAGCCGAAACTTATGGAGGGGGGATTGTCAGCGACCTTGCTATGGGCCGGCCCTATTCACATCAATCTGGCCCAGAAGATGGATGGCCTCCAACTACAAAAGGCACACGGGTTCCCACGAAAGAGGTGGCTTGGATCGGAAGGCTTCAGCCTGGCTTGGCTGGCTAGCGTCTCTCTATCTCTTCTCTGGTTCCTCATCGTCTCCCTCCTCTGATCTCCTTCTTCCTCCATGTAACTTGAGAGATATAAGCAAATTCATGGTGATTGAGTCAATATAGTACTGGGTACCTAACATTTGGTATTCAGAGCCATAGATCCTAGCCCCAGAGTTTCGATTAAAAATTTTCTCCACCACTGCCTACAACCTGTTTGACAAAATGCCAAGCCACAAATTCGCCTGCCCCAAGGAAGTTCTTCATGCCCGGATCAGCGATGTTCGTCAGGTGGTCACCATCGAGTCGATTCGTCAGTTGTTCCATCGCTCCGGTGATGGATATGTGATCTGCGTGTACGAGCGGGTGGTGGACGGGATGTATGGCGTGGAGGCATACGTCGAGTTCCGGTCTCAATGGAGGGCGACCCGAGATCGAGCTGCCTTGGATGGCCATGCTATCTATGATGGCTGCTGCATCCTTGTCGTCGACCTCGTCCCGACGGTCTACACCACCATCACCATGCCGGATGATGACGAGATGGCACCCTCGTACTTCTATGACGACACTCCCTACGCGGAGTGGACTGTGGCGTTGGCCGCAGCTGAGTGCCATGATGAGGTGCCCGCTACATCCACCGACAGCCTCCAACTCGAGGCGTCCGTGGGCGCCATCAGCGCGAGTCTGTCCGAGCTCGCCGCGCCTGCAGCACAAACTCTATCCGCGACCACCGACATTGCTGTCCTGGAGCTCAGCGGGAGTGACAAGGTGCTTGAAGTTGACACCAACACCGCCGCTCCGACGCCCACCACCTGTTCGACAGGTTGCCCAAGATGCGACACGCCCGAGGAGTCGGCACTCACTTCGTCCACGATACTACCTTCATCCATGATCGTCGGCGACATCGCTCCTGAGCTTGCTGCACATGTATGTGGCCTCTATCATATTACTGACAGAGACGACCCAATGGTGTCGTTCCTAGTTCCCTGGACTGCACCTACATCCTTCACAATGCCACATGAAGCCTCGCCAATGCCTCTGCGTTGGTCGTTCCATGTCTTTGATATGGATAACTTTGCAGTTAGTAAGTGTTCAACTGATTGCTTCAACTACAACACCAGCGAAGCCGTAGCTTCAGTTATTGAGCAAAAGGTACAGGTACTCCGACCTCTGCCATGGCCTTCCTTTTTCAGTGATTCGGCATGTATTAGCGAATCCTCGAGTGGTGAGCAGAATATTTTACACGGGTGGTTCCTTCAAAATGATCTTCTCGAATCGTGTCTAGGTATCACATCATCAATTACGCCGCAATTAATGGTGCTGATGGAAGAATTTGGGAGCCTACTGACAGTTGCTTCAGCTGGTATACCCGTGCATCTATCAGTTGGTGAGAGCAGTACCATTCTTATTTACACTGCTAGATGGTTGCTACAGATATCTTCCAGTTCAGTACTGCAATTGCCTTTTAGTGGATCTGCACCCAATTTTATTATGGCGATTTTTTCCGAGTGTGGCAGTTTGCTGAAGTGTGGATGGAGAGGACAATTTGGCTTGCAAGATATTCTTGTACAGATTACCATTCCCCATGCTGATGCTGCTATTTTTGGGAAACATCTAACCATGGGGGACAAGGTTCTTATTGCCGTCCACGATCTGAGCAAGACAAGTTTTCTTGTACTACAGTAGAAGTTGATCATGCTATGAAATGGTGCTCTGTTGAATTGATATCCTGGTCATTGAAATGGAAACAGATCTATTTACTAGTATCAGAGGGAGTGCGATCTTGGCCTTGCTGGGGTAAATTTGTGTTGGTTCCTGCAATGATGCGAGTTACATTTGACAATTATCACAGTATAGTGGTGCTCATGTCGACAATAGGAGAAGGAATTACCAGTTTGCAATACTTTGGAAAATTAAATAAGGAGTACCCCAGTTGCAAAGAGGCCCTGTTTGAGCAAGCTACATTCTATGATTCTGAATGTTTTGCATGTATTCCAATGGACACTATTTGTGCCTATTCAGATATTGGAGGGAGTGGACATGTCATTCACTGGTGTAAGTTGCTGGGTCAATCAAAAATATTGTTCTTCATGCTATTCTTACCAGGACCATTCTGTTGCATAAGATTACAATCAACTACAGATTCTTCACAAGTCGAACGAGTGGAAGGGCTTCCAAGTGGTTCTACGACCAAAATTCTTCTAGACATATTCTCAGAGGTTATGAGCTCTTGGAGTTATTCTATATTAGGTGCAAAACCTGGAATGTTGATGAGGTATAAATTCTCATGTGTTTTGAACTGTTCTGGAGCAGAGCTACTCCATGATCGTTATATTCAAGTTTGGGTTAAGTTCCTTTTTGTTGGACAACTTATTCTGTGTGCCTTCAAGATGAACCATTGGAGAATTGCTTGGATACTAGACTGGGATGTATATGAACATGCTGATATGAAATTGAGGGAATTATGGCTCACGAAAATGGACCAGGAGATCTGATATTGTATTGGCGATGTTATTGATTGGTACTTGTCCTTTACATGATTCACACCCACTGATGCATATTTTGTTGAGCATAAGATGCAAATTCTCGGAGGAATTGAGAAATGGCTATCATATAAGCAATATGTGCAGCC
Source organism: Triticum aestivum (assembly GCF_018294505.1). Lineage (NCBI taxonomy): Eukaryota > Viridiplantae > Streptophyta > Magnoliopsida > Poales > Poaceae > Triticum > Triticum aestivum. The sequence goes on from NC_057794.1 coordinate 565,435,607, forward strand.
AGCTGCTGAAAATTTTGAGGCTTCTCCTTGGCATGTGTTTTATGTTTCTGGAAGTTTCTTGCAAGTGAATGCTACAGGTTTAGCCCAACATTTGTTTCCTTGGGCTAACCTACAGGAAGGTGGCACTAGCGAGGCTGAAGCCATGGCCTTCTTGAAAATGCTTCTCCTGAGAAGAAAAGATCAGCTGACTACTTTATGTTCAGTGATGCTATATTGTAGTGGTGGAAGTACTTCATTATATGCAGCTATTGAACTTCACGGAAGTGAACAATTTCCTTGCGTCATTGCTTGGTGGAGTTTCTGCACTACTAGCTCCATGTGTAAGGTGCAGTGGGTGATTCTTACCTGTACAAATTTAAGGACTGGAGGTGATCTGTGCAAGTGGAAGCAACTACTAATGTTCATGTTTGCTGCAAGGGGTGGCACTGTTCTGATTCTGGCATGTGATCCTGACAACTTTCCAAGGAAAATAATGGTCGACTTCTCTGGTCCGGAATTGAACCAACGAGGTGATGCACTGATGCAATGGAAGATCCCATGGTTCCAAGCACTGCTCGAAGAGTGCTCTCCTGTGATCTATTGCTTGAAGATTGAGGTCAGAAGCTCAGTTGTCCGTACCATTTCTCTATTGCACTTGCTTGGGACCCTGGTGGTCTTACTCATTGTCGGCCTGGGATCAAGCCAAACTTCATGGGGATCGTTCAGTGGGTGCGAGGATGGTGGATTTTTGTTGCGCTGATATGTTGTTGTGGCCACTACTTCGACGGTGCATTATACCTTGACCAAGTTTGTGCCGACCAAGACTACCACCTCCATGTCTTGGTCGACCAAGTTCCTATTGGTCATGATGATGACTACATTGTCACAAGATTGAGTAAGTGGCCTACAGTTGGTCAACAAGGTGATTTGTGTCTAATTCTGGTTCCTGATGTGCTCATGTTACAAGACCTACAACTAGCTTGGGATCTAGATGAGAAGGTCCTTGATTGGGTTCAGTTTGCAATGCAAGTTCCTTGGGATCCCGGTGGTTCGACATGGAGTCGGCTTGAGGGCAAGCCGGAACTTATGGAGGGGGGATTGTCAGCGACCTTGCTATGGGCCGGCCCTATTCACATCGATCTGGCCCAGAAGATGGATGGCCTCCAACTACAAAAGGCACACGGGTGCCCACAGAAGAGGTGGCTTGGATCGGAAGGCTTCGGCCTGGCTTGGCTGGCTAGCGTCTCTCTATCTCTTCTCTGGTTCCTCATCGTCTCCCTCCTCTGATCTCCTTCTTCCTCCATGTAAGTTGAGAGATGTAAGCAAATTCATGGTGATTGAGTCAATATAGTACTGGGTACCTAACATTTGGTATTCAGAGCCATAGATCCAAGCCCCAGAGTTTCAATCAAAAAATTTCTCCACCACTGCCTACAACCTGTTTGAAAAAATGCCAAGCCACAAATTCGCCTGCCCCAAGGGCGTTTTCACGCCCGGAACAGCGGCGTTCGTCAGGTGGTCACCATCGAGTCGATTCATCAGTTGTTCCGTCGCTCCGGTGATGGATATGTGATCTGCGTGTACGAGCGGGTGGTGGACGGGATGTATGGCGTGGAGGCATACGTCGAGTTTCGGTCTCAGTGGAGGGCGACCCGAGCTCGAGCTGCCTTGGATGGCCATGCTATCTATGATGGCTGCTGCATCCTTGCCGTCGACCTCGTCCCGTCGGTCTACACCACCATCACCATGCCGGATGACAACGAGATGGCACCCTCGTATTTCTACGATGACACTCCCTACGCGGAGTGGACTGCGGCTTTGGCCGCAGCTGAGTGCCATGATGAGGTGCCCTCTACATCTACCGACAACCTCCAACTCGAGGTGTCCATGGGCGCCATCAGCGCGAGTTTGTCTGAGCTCGCCGCGCCTGCAGCACAAACTACTGTCCGCGACCACCGACATTGCCGTCCTGGAGCTCAGCGTGAGTGACAAGGTGCTTGAAGTTGACACCAACACCGCCACTCCGATGCCCACCACCTGTTCGACAGGTTGCCCAAGATGCGACACGCCCGAGGAGTCGGCGCTCACTTCGTCCACGATACTACCTTCATCCATGATCGTCGGCGACATCGCTCTTGAGCTGGCTGCACATGTATGTGGCCTCTATCATATTACTGACAGAGACGACCCAATGGCGTCGTTCCTAGTTCCCAGGAGTGCACCTACATCCTTCACAATGCCACATGAAGCCTCGCCAATGCCTCTGCGTTGGTTGTTCCCTGTCTTTGATATGGATAACTTTGCAGTTACTCAGTGTTCAACTGATTGCTTCGAGTACAACACCAGCGAAGCCATAGCTTCAGTTATTCAACAAAAGGTACATGTACTCCGACCTCTGCCGTGGCCTTCCTTTTTCAGTGATTCGACATGTATTAGCGAATCCTCGAGTGGTGAGCAGAATATTTTACACGGGTGGTTCCTTCAAAATGATCTTCTCGAATCATGTCTAGCTATCACATCATCAATTACGCCGCAACTAATGGTGCTGATGGAAGAATTTGGGAGCCTACTAACAGTTGCTTCAGCTGGTATACCCGTGCATCTATCAGTTGGTGAGAGCAGTACCATTCTTATTTACACTGCTAGATGGTTGCTACACATATCTTCCAGTTCAGTACTGCAATTGCCTTTAAGTGGATCTGCACCCAATTTTATTATGGTGATTTTTTTCCGAGTGTGGCAGTTTGCTGAAGTGTGGATGGAGAGGACCGTTTGGCTTGTAAGATATTCTTCTACAGATTACCATTCCCCAAGCTGATGCAGTATTTTTGGGAAACATCTAACCATGGGGGACAAGGTTCTTATTGCCGTCCACGATCTGAGCAGGACAAGTTTTCTTGTACTACAGTAGAAGTTGATCATGCTATGAGATGGTGCTCTGTTGAATTGATATCCTGGTCATTGAAATGGAAACAAATCTATTTACTAGTATCAGAGGGAGTGAGATCTTGGCCTTGCTGGGATAAATTTGTGTTGGTTCCTGCAATGATGCGAGTTACATTTGACAATTATCACAGTATAGTGGTGCTCATGTCGATAATAGGAGAAGGAGTTACCAGTTTGAAATAATAGGAGAAGATATTCTTGTACAGATTACCATTCCCCAAGCTGATGCAGTATTTTTGGGAAACATCTAACCATGGGGGACAAGGTTCTTATTGCCGTCCATGATCTGAGCAGGACAAGTTTTCTTGTACTACAGTAGAAGTTGATCATGCTATGAGATGGTGCTCTGTTGAATTGATATCCTGGTCATTGAAATGGAAACAGATCTATTTACTAGTATCAGAGGGAGTGAGATCTTGGCCTTGCTGGGATAAATTTGTGTTGGTTCCTGCAATGATGCGAGTTACATTTGACAATTATCACAGTATAGTGGTGCTCATGTCGATAATAGGAGAAGGAATTACCAGTTTGAAATACGTTGGAAAATTAAATAAGGAGTACCCCAGTTGCAAAGAGGCCCTGTTTGAGCAAGCTACATTCTATGATTCTGAATGTTTTGCATGGATTCTAATGGACACTATTTGTGCCTATTCAGATATTGGAGGGAGTAGACTTGTCATTCACTGGTGTAAGTTGCTGGGTCAATCAAAAATATTGTTCTTCATGCTATTCTTACCAGGACCATTCTGTTGCATAAGATTACAATCAACTACAGATTCTTCACAAGTCGAACGAGTGGAAGGTCTTCCAAGTGGTTCTACGACCAAAATTCTTCTGGACATATTCTCAGAGGTTATGAGCTCTTGGAGTTATTCTATATTAGGTGCAAAACCTGGAATGTTGACGAGGTATAAATTCTCATGTGTTTTGAACTGTTCTGGAGCAGAGCTACTCCATGATCGTTCTATCCAAGTTTGGGTTAAATTCCTTTTTGTTGGACAAATTATTTCTGTGTGCCTTTAAGATGAACCATTGGAGAATTGCTTGGATACTAGCCTAGGATGTATATGAACATGCTGATATGAAATTGAGGGAATTATGGCTCACGAAAATGGACCAGGAGATCTGCTATTGTATTGGCGATGTGACTACTTGGTACTTGTCCTTTACTCAATTTAGACCCACTGATGCATATTTTGTTGAGCATAAGATGCAAATTCTCGGAGGAATTGAGAAATTGCTATCATATAATCAATATGTGCAGCCAGCTGCTGAAAATTTTGAGGCTTCTCATTGGCATGTGTTTTATGTTTCTGGAAGTTTCTTGCAAGTGAATGCTACAGGTTTAGCCCAACATTTGTTTCCTTGGGCTAACCTACAGGAAGGTGGCACTAGCGAGGCTGAAGCCATGGCCTTCTTGAAAATGCTTCTCCTGGGAAGAAAAGATCAGCTGACTACTTTATGTTCAGTGATGCTATATTGTAGTGGTGGAAGTACTTCATTATATGCAGCTATTGAACTTCACGGAAGTGAACAATTTCCTTGCGTCATTGCTTGGTGGAGTTGCTGCACTACTAGATCCATGTGTAAGGTGCAGTGGGTGATTCTTACCTGTACAAATTTAAGGACTGGAGGTGATCTGTGAAAGTGGAAGCAACTACTAATGTTCATGTTTGCTGCAAGGGGTGGCACTGTTCTAATTCTGGCATGTGATCCTGACAACTTTCCAATGAAAATAATGGTCGACCTCTCTTCTCCGGAACTGAACCAACAAGGTCATGCACTGATGCAATGGAAGATCCCATGGTTCCAAGCACTGCTCGAAGAGTGCTCTCCTATGATCTATTGCTTGAAGATTGAGGTCAGAAGCTCAGTTGTCCATACCATTTCTCTGTTGCACTTGCGTTGGGACCCTGGTGGTCTTACTCGTCGTCGGCCCGGGATTAAGCCAAACTTCATGGGGATCGTTCAGTGGGTGCGAGGATGGTGGATTTTTGTTGCGCTAATATGTTGTTGTGGCCACTACTTCGATGGTGCATTATACCTTGACCAAGTCTGTGCCGACCAAGACTACCACCTCCATGTCTTGGTCGACCAAGTTCCTATTGGTCATGACGATGACTACATTGTCACAAGATTGAGTCAGTGGCCTACAATTGGTCGACAAGGTGATTTGTGTCTAATTCTGGTTCCTGATGTGCTCATGTTACAAGACCTACAACTGGCTTGGGATCTAGATGAGAAGGTCCTTGATTGGGTTCAGTTTGCAATGCAAGTTCCTTGGGATCCCGGTGGTTCGACATGGAGTCGGCTTGCGGGCAAGCCGAAACTTATGGAGGGGGGATTGTCAGCGACCTTGCTATGGGCCGGCCCTATTCACATCGATTTGGCCCAGAAGATGGATGGCCTCCAACTACAAAAGGCACACGGGTGCCCACGGAAGAGGTGGCTTGGATCGGAAGGCTTCGGCCTGGCTTGGCTGGCTAGCGTCTCTCTATCTCTTCTCTGGTTCCTCATCGTCTCCCTCCTCTGATCTCCTTCTTCCTCCATGTAACTTGAGAGATGTAAGAAAATTCATGGTGATTGAGTCAATATAGTACTGGGTACCTAACAGTCAGTCCTGGTAGCATTTCGGGGCGGTTAGCAACGAGGAACATCATATAATCTGACATCTGCTCGATCACCTTTGCTTGTTCTTTGGACTCTTCTCCTGTGATCCTGGGGCTGGGACTGGAGCTGGAGCTGTACGAGAGGAAGACATTTGTAGCGATATGCCAGATGAGGATAGCCTCTTGAAGCTTAGGAGGGAATCCCATATCTTTGTCTGGCTGGCCTTCGTCTGATTGGCCCTTACGCTTAGTGTCCAGCGGGATCCGAGCATAACTAGAACTGGTGTGGACATGCCTCAATATATTAGCTTGCTCATATGGTTCAGGCGGGGCTCGATCATACCTTCATCGATCAGTTTGTTGCTCGTAGGGTTCGAGCGAGTACTCTGCAGCTTGCTCGTCAGGGTGATGGTGTGGTCTTGCTTGCACATTGTATTCGTTTTCTTCAAATGGTGCATTTCTAATACCAGCACAGACCTGCCAGGGGTAAGGCAGCCTCGGGGGCTCATTGTTGACACTGATGCAGATCCGCTCCCTAGGGTATTGCAGCCATGGAGCAGCCTGATCCTCCACGCTGTTGCAGATCCACTTGTTAGAATAGACGTGTATAGGAGTTGTATAGGGATAGAAGTTTGTTTAAATTCTGTACTATCTCTTATCCCTTCTTCTCTCTTATCCTTCTGTAACGACCGCCCCGGTCGATCTCTTGATCGTTCTCTCGATCTCCCCTGTAACTTGTATGCAAAGGCTTTTGCCCAATTATACGTGCGGCCCGAGACAAAGGGTTCTACGCTTCCCATATACTTTTACATGGTAATAGAGCCTCTTCCTCATCCAATCGAGAGAGATTGCATCTAGCTACCCCGCGACCAAGACCATGTCCACCACCGCCGCTGCCATGCTGCCGAGCACCATGGGTGCGCTCTCCACCACCTCATCCTCCACCTTTGCATCATCTTCCACCTCCACCCACAATACCACCTCCCTTGGATCGCCACCACAAGAGAAACTTACGAGGGGCAACTTCCTGCTCTGGAAGGCCATCGTGCTCCCGCAGATCAGGGGCGCGCAGATGGAGCACCACCTCGATGAGAAGAGCCCGCCACCGCCGGCCACTCTCACCATCACCAAGGACGGCAAAGATGAACAAGTCGACAACTTTGCAAGATCCCTCTGGTATGCACAACAGCAACAACTTCAAGGATACTTAATGGGTTTGTTTTCCCGTGAGATTCTTGCTCAGGTCGCCACGCTCCAGACGCCGGCCGAGGTGTGGTGCACCATCCACGCCATGCTTGCTGCTCAAAGTCAAGCCCAAGCGATAAACACTCGCATCGAGCTCACCAACCTCAAGAAAGGTAACATGTCCATGGTTGATTATCTTGGTAAGATCAAAAGTCTCACCGATGAGGTCGCAAGCACGGCTGCGGCCCTCTTTGATCCGGAGATTGTCTCCAAAATCCTTGCTGGTTTGGACATGGAGTACAACCCGGTGGTATCTGCACTTGCCGCCAGGGTAGAACCCATCACCGCCAAGAGCTCTACAGCCAGTTGCTCAGTTTTGATGCCCGCCTCACCCTCCTTCATGGCAGCGATCTTCGACAGTCCTCTGTCAACTCCGCCTCTCGTGGTCGCGGCCATGGGCGCGGTCACCAGGGCCAACGTGGCGGTGGGCGCAGACGCGGCGCTCCTCCAGGCGATGCCGCCCGCTCTGGTGGGGGTTCTGGCTCCCATGGCGGGGGCGGATACAACACCAACGGCAATGGCGGCGGCTTCAACAACAACAACGACCGTCGCCCTCCTTCCCGTGGCCGTCCTCGCTGCTAGCTTTGCAAAAAGTCTGGCCATGAGGTGATTGACTGCTGGCATCGTTATGACGAAGACTTCGTGCCCGACGCCCGCCATGTTGCTGCTGCCATGCGTGACCAGTGTGGTGACGGTGTCTGGTACATGGACTCTGGCGCTACGCATCACGTGACAAACAAGCTCGAGCAACTCGCCCTCCGTGAGCAGTACCATGGCACCGACCAGATTCACACCGCCAGCGGCGGAGGTATGGATATTTGTCACATCGGTCAAGGTTCTATTAATTCCCCTACTCTTAAACATAATCTTGTTCTTAGAGATGTCCTTCATGTTCCTCAAGCTGACAAGAATCTTGCATCCATGTCTCGTCTAGCCACCGACAATAATGTCTTCTTTGAAACTCACCCTCATTATTTTTTCATCAAGGATCGGGCAACGAGGGAACTACTTCATCACGGTAGATGCGTTGGAGGGCTCTACCCCATTCCATCCGGAGCACTAGGTCGCAAGCGTCGTCACGTCTACTCCGCCATCAAGCCCTCCTTGGCACGATGGCATCAACGATTAGGGCATCCATCTTCGATCATTGTCAAACAAATAGTCAATAAAGACAAACTTTCTTTGTCTTCTGGTCAAGTTTGTGAGTCTGTTTGTGAAGCTTGTCAATGTGCCAAGAGCCATCGGCTTCCTTATCCCAAGTCAACTAGTGTGTCTCATGCTCCGTTAGAACTTATTTTCAGTGATGTATGGGGCCATGCCTGAGATTCTTTTGGTAGAAAAAAATATTATGTCTGTTTTATCGATGATTGTAGCAAGTTCACTTGGATCTATTTGCTTCGATATAAATCTGAGGTTTTCTCTATTTTCCAAGAATTTCAGAAACTTGTTGAACGCCAATTTGATAGGAAAATTCTTGCAGTCCAAAGTGACTGGGGAGGGGAGTATGAAAAACTCCACTCTTTTTTCCGTAGCATTGGAATAATCCACCATGTGTCTTGCCCTCATGCTCATCAACAGAATGGCTCTGCTGAGCGCAAACATCGCCACATTGTTGAAGTTGGCCTTTCTCTTTTAGCTCATGCTTCCATGCCTCTCAAGTACTGGGATGAAGCTTTTATCACTGCCACTTATCTTATTAATAGGCTCCCTAGCAAAGTTATTGGCAACACTACTCCGTTAGAGCGTCTCTATCATCAAAAACATGATTACAACTACCTCAAAATATTTGGGTGTGCTTGTTACCCAAATTTGCGTCCCTACAATCATCATAAACTTGAGTTTAGATCCACTCAATGTGTTTTTCTTGGCTATAGTAATCTTCATAAAGGTTATAAATGCCTTGAAATTTCTACCGGACGTATATATATTTCTCGTGATGTTATTTTTGATGAGACACTCTTTCCTTTTGCCAAACTCCATCCCAATGTGAGGCCCTGCTTCGTGCAGAAATTGCCCTCCTTTCTGATCCTACTACACTACCTGATCGTGAGGGGGAATTAAATGATCTTGATCATGTACAAAAATCCCAAGAAAATTCTGGTTCTGTTGATGTTTGTGCTAATTCACGTTGTCATTTTATGTGTGAGGAAACCAACAAAACAGGCACGGAAATTGTTGCTGATTCGGCTAACAGCGGGCGATCCCAGGCAGATTCACCCGCCCAGCCTGTTGTCTCTGGCAGCGTCCAGGTGGATTCCCTCGAGCGCCTGGCCTCACCTGGCCTGGTGGCCAACCGCGCTGACTGGGTGGCGCCCACCGGTCCCTCAGCGTCGCCTCGCGCCAATCCCGCTGCGCCTTCACCCGCCACGTCTCCCCGCGCTGACAGCCCATGTGCGGGGGGGGGGGGGGACGAATCGGACGCGTCGCCTGCGCGGGTCTCCACCACACCCGACCGTGGGTGCAGGCCTGACCCCACAGCGGCTGGCGCGCCTAGTCGGGGGCGTGCGGCTGAGTCATTGCATGGATCCGTCTTGGATCAGGAGCCGACTGGCTCTGGTTCGCTGCATGGATCCGTCTCGGATCAGGAGACGGCTCGATTTTCTGTGACAACAACTGCTCCTGTACCGCCTACATCTTCTCTTCGGCAAACACGGTCTCGGTCAGGTATCGTCAAAGAAAAATAGTACAATGATGGTACGATAAGGTATGACCAAATCAAACGTTCTTTTCTTACCACCACCGGTGAACCAATTCATTTGCATGATGCTCTTGCTAATAAGGATTGGAAGGAAGCTATGGATAATGAATATGATGCACTTATGAAAAATAAGACTTGGCACTTGGTTCCACCAAAGTATGGAGACAATGTTATTGATTGCAAATGGGTGTATAAGATAAAAAGAAAGTCTGATGGAAGCATAGACAGGTATAAGGCTAGATTAGTTGCCAAAGGATTTAAACAAAGGTTTGGGATTGATTATGAAGATACCTTTAGTCCTATTATTAAGTCAACTACTATTCGACTTGTCTTGTCTATTGTTGTTTCCATAGGATGGAGTTTAAGACAGCTAGATATTCAGAACGCGTTTCTTCATGGTGTTATTGAGGAAGAAGTGTTCATGCGGCAACCACCAGGTTATGAGAATCCCAGCACACCACAACATGTCTACAAGTTGGATAAAACTTTGTATGGTTTGAAGCAGGCCCCAAGAGCCTGGTATTCAAGACTGAGTATGCAGTTGCAACGTCTTGGGTTCATCCCATCCAAGGCAGATACCTCATTATTCTTCTTTAATAAAGGCAATGTCACTATCTTTGTGCTTGTTTATGTTGATGATATAATTGTTGCTAGTTCAAGTTCAGATGCCACCACTTGCTTGCTTAAAGATCTTAAGTTGGAGTTTGCTCTCAAGGACTTGGGTGATCTTCACTATTTTCTTGGTATAGAGGTTAAGCAAGTTAAAGATGGCATACTTCTCTCACAAGAAAAATATACAACTGATATTCTCAGGAGAGTAGGATTGGAGAAGTGTAAGCCTGTTAACACTCCGATTTCTACCTCAGAAAAGCTTACAGTGGAAAGTGCAGAAGTTCTTGGACCAGAGGATGCAACAAATTATAAGAGTGTTGTAGGTGCCTTGCAGTACTTGACACTCACTCGTCCTGATATATCTTATTCAGTAAACAAGGTATGCCAATATTTACATGCACCTAGAACTACTCATTGGACTGCAGTTAAAATAATTCTAAGGTATCTCAAGTTCTCAGAAGGTCTTGGTCTCAACATTACCAAGTCCTCTTCTATGCTTGTTACTGCATACTCTGATGCTGACTGGGCAGGATGTGCTGATGATAGAAGATCTACATGTGGTTTTGTTGTGTTTCTGGGAACTAATCTTGTGTCATGGAGTGCAAGAAAATAGGCCACGGTTTCTAGGTCAAGCACAGAGGCTGAATATAAGGCCCTGGCTAATGCTACAACTGAAGTGATGTGGATACAAACATTACTCTATGAGCTTGGAGTTAAAACTCCACAGGCTGCGAGATTATGGTGTGATAATATTGGTGCAACGTATCTCTCAGCAAATCCTGTTTTCCACGCACGGACAAAACACATTGAGGTTGATTTTCATTTTGTCAGAGAAAGAGTAGCTCGAAAGCTTCTGGAAATTCGGTTTATCCCCACAGGAGATCAACTTGCAGATGGGTTTACAAAGCCCCTTACAGAGAGAAGGTTGAATGAATTTAAGTACAATCTTAACCTTGGCAAAGCTCATTGAGGTTTAGATTGAGAGGGAGTGTTAGAATAGACGTGTATAGGAGTTGTATAGGGATAGAAGTTTGTTTAAATTCTGTACTATCTCCTATCCCTTCTTCTCTCTTATCCTTCTGTAACGACCGCCCCGGTCGATCTCGGTCGATCTCTTGATCGTTCTCTCGATCGTCCCTGTAACTTGTATGCCAAGGCTTTTGCCCAATATATACGTGCGGTCCGAGACAAAGGGTTCTACGCTTCCCATATACTTTTACACCACTCTCTGGGGTATTGCGGACATAGAGCAGGCTCATCATCTATGCCATTGCAGATCCGCTCCCTGGGGTATGGCGTCCCTGGAGGCCCATACAGGATACCAAGGCAATGACCACCAGGGTCCAGTGACCCTGGATGCACACATGTGCAATAGTCGGGGTCCGATGAGACATCGAAGCAGCCCTTGACGGGGTTCGTTGACGTTGGATGACATGTGCAATAGTCGGGGAGCTCCCCACAGCTCGGGCAGCGCTTGTCGTGGTTTGGTGGCCTTGGAGGTGAATCATCAGTGTTGCTTTGTCGCTCACGTTTCGCCAGTTCCACGGGATCACGGAATAACTTTTCCCATATGTTTTGGAACCCCAGCTTCTTGACACTGTCTGGAATCTCAAGGCCTCTTGAATGGTCTTCCAATTGAAAGTCCCTCAAACTCGAGTGGCCTTCCCATTCAATCGCCAGTCTAGGTATGCTGTATAGGTTGTGCCTGTTTCCAGCGGTGCACTGGCTCAACAAGTTACACTGCCCGAAGATGCCCGACCACCTTCTGTAGCTTTTGGGCTCTTTGGGCCGGACATGCACATGTCCACAACCACAAGGAGGGTTGGGAAATACACAGCGACTTGACAAACCTTCGGAGCTTCTTCCATTACCCCTGGCACCAAAATTCATGCTTCAACCAATTGCATGGCATACGTTCGAAGTATGAATATGTCCAGCCTGACGCTAGTGCTCTGAACAGCCATCTCACATCGAGGAGGAGGGTCATACACAGCAATACATAACTGATAACTTCATCTTCTGTCGGCATGCTCTCTTTGCAGTGGAGACCAAACAGCAGGAGCGCGATGGCGGTGAGGGGCGGCGAGGCCAGACGGATAGCGTAGCCATGCCAGGTGTGGACCACTGCTGCCTTTGTGTAGAGGATGTCATACATAAGGGAGAGTTCCATCTCCACGACCTTGCACATACTCCCCCATCTATCTTCAGAGAACGTGTTCATGACGTCATCATGATTTTATGTTTGACGGATAATCACAGAAGGCTCCCTTGCAGATCTCAAACAGGTCATGAGCAACCAGCAGGGCTTTCTCATCGTCGAGTTCCGACAGCTTCTCTTGATCTCTATAATCATCAAGGTTGAACATCTGCTTGTTGGAAAAACCCTCTGTTTCGAATGTGGCCCAATTCGCTTCGCCATAGCGCCAGAGTATTCTCGAGATGCTTCAAAATGTCCAAAGGTAACATGATGCCAGACGCCCAGCGCAAATACAAGCCGGCAATGCATTCGGCAAGTATATACCTGTATACAACAAAGAAGGATCCCACGGACAAGGGGATGTCTAACACGAGCAGGCGCAGCCAGAGCTTAGCGTCCTCTATGGCATAGGCTCCGATGTTGTCCGGGCGACCGTGGTGGAGCAGGAGGAACGGGACCCAGAAGGCGACCATCATCTTCTCGCTCGGTGAGGTTTCAAGGTACAGGTTGCCGATGACATATGTCGGGCCTAGGTGTGGAAACGGATCGGATGCGGATCGGATAGTGCTCTTACCACTTCCATTTTCATATTTACAAAACGAATCCGAATCTGAATACAGATGTTATCGGATACGGATGCGGCTCGGATATTATTCGAATACGGATACATATTGGATATTTTCTTGATTCGGAACAGATACGAATAATATCAAGTAAATTAGTCGATAGCTATGTGACCTAAAATAATCAACTTGTGACATACAATAAGTCAATGATATTTTATGAATAAATATTATTGTAATGCATAATAATTTATAAGTTTAATCATATAAAGAGTAAAATTTGACCCCTTATTTGGCTTTTATGTTGGATAATTGGAATACTGGGTCTAGAATTTTGAAAATTACCTCCCATAATCTTATTCGGATACGGATATATCCACTTCCATATTCATATTTGTGTCAAAATCTCCTACCATATTTTATTTTTTATTTGTTTAATAAATTCGGATACGGATAATTTTCATTTCCATTTTGGTTCGGACGCGGATGTTTCGGATACGAATAGGCATTTTCTCGAATACGAATATCGGATATTTCGGATTATCCGCTACCACTTTCCACCCCTAGTCGGGCCCAGTCCGTCAGCTGGTACGCCACCCACACGAGTACTCTCTTCCAACCTCTGCCTTCACGCCGGCGGCTGTCAGAGAAGATGGCGAGGATGAGATGCATGAGTAAGGTGAGAAGCGGCACTATGCAGTACACATAGACACTCAACCACTTCACGCAAGCTTCGACCAATGCTGCAGCCATTTTGCTACCACCTGCAGGCACATCAATTAAGATTAGTTTGTTACTACACTCATATCACATATGCAAGCATGCTCTAGTATGTGTTGCAGCATGCTAGAGAGAGGATATTAAGGACCAAAAACCATGATCGAGCATGTACATACCAGCACGCAGCAGCTAGGCAGATTGAGGACAATGAGCTCCGTCTGCACTTCCAGTCAAGACTAAAGACAAGAGTTGTTCTTTAGTCTTAACTCTAGAGATAAGTAGTATTATAAGACTGGCACATGGGCATTTCTAAGTTGATCCGCTAATAGTGCATAACATGTGAACCCTAGCTATCATTGACAATACAAACAAAAGGCCTCGACTGCGAGAAAGACAGGGAAGCGTCCAATTTGGTGAATTCCCCACTTGCTCTGCCTTTCTTTTTTTGTGAATGTGTATGATTTGAACAGAGGATGCATATTACATAAGGCTGTTGATATATTTATGACTGTTCTGAAATTTACGCTTGAGAGAGGTATATTTTACCGGGCCAGGTGACAGGTATGGGAAGGAATCTGGAGGTATGGGTAATAGGTGAAACCAAAAGACAAATGTATGGTTTTGGGCACATATACTGAAGCTATAAGACAAATGTATGGTTTTGGGCGCATGATTGCGCATGCGCTGAAGCTATAAGACCATAAGTGTATCTACTTGGCTATCAAGTAGAGTGGTCAGTGGACTAGCTCCGTCTTGCGCCTCACAAATACTTGGTTTGCTTATCTGCGTTGAGTAGAGTAGTATGTAGAGAAGAAAATGTAGTGGTGCTCATCGTCCTCGTGAAGGGGCAGAGAGATGGAGAGAGGGAGAGCTCACCAAAATCAGCGAAGTGGCGCTTGGGCATATACTCTGCATCGTCGTCGTTAACTCCCCGTCCTCCGCTTCAGCATCCTCGTCATGATCCCTTCGAATTAAGGCGGACATTTAGCATGAAAACCATGGCACAGAAAAGTCGACAGAGAACTCGGAGGCAGACGCGAAATTGGGAGTCACACCAGAGACCGCGGGCGGGGCCTGCATTGCCGGCACCGCTGTTGATGGTGCCCCGCCGCTCCACCGTTGGAAGGGTTGATCACCCGTTGTTATTGCAAATCAGACATATCACTTACTGATGCTAGGGGCAAAGCCACGGAGTAGTGGTTGGTTCTTAGATCAAGATTCAGACATAACTACTATTGTGCTGATCATCGGTGGTGTTTTTTTGTGTGGCAAATTTTGAGGGTACGCTAGAGCCTGATGAAGCCTGTTGAGTATAATCGCCCCTGGGTACAACTCCAGTCTGGGTTAGGAATAGCTTCAGCTTGTGCATAAGCCAGTTGCCCGAGTGAAGTCTGCTTAAGCTATGTTGAAAAGAAAAAAAAAACAGAGGAATTCATTTGATTGGGTTGTAAAGGCTTAGGGCATGTACAATGGTTGATAAGATAGTCTTATCTTAAGTTTTGCATCTAATTTAGAGATGACAAAAAAGAGAATTTACAATGGGTCATCTCTTAGTCTTATCTTCAATAACCGGCAATTCCTAAAAACGTGGTGAGACATATTGTGCTAAGAGATCATCTCTTGTCTTCTCTTAAATAAGAGAAGACAAGCCTTTTCTTATGAGTTCTCTTTCCTCCACCTCATCATTGATCCTACGTGGCACTCCTAAGATAGCACCATTGTACATGCCCTTATGTATCTTAGCTTATTTCTGGTGGTGAATTGTGTAAATTATATAAAAAAACACCTTTTATGCTTGTTTAATTTATAAGATTGTTATTTTAAACTGTTTATTTGCACAAAATATCAATGTTATATCCGGTTCACGCAAGAATTGGCATCACAACTGGAAAATGTGAACGAGCAAGCAAGATTGTACGAATTCATTTGGTACAGTGAGCAACCGATTTCAAGAGCAGCGTAGACACATCAGTAACATTAGTGGAAAAAAATATCAAAAGTCATCAAATTCTGGTAGTAAAATGAAAGCTTAATTTGCTTTATATATAGAGCGGACGTGAAAGCCTGTTTCAAGAAATGAAAGCTTAGTACAGAGTACGGTCAGGAAAACAACATGCCAGGCATGCAACTCGTGTTCCAGCGGAAAGGGAACAGGGCTCGTCAAGAAGGATAGAAAATGAACAGAATCTCTCATCAAGAGTACAATTTGGTGAATTCCTCACTTGCCCTGCCTTTCCTTTTTTGTGAATGTGTATGATTTGAACAGGGGACGCAGATTACATAAGGCTGCTGATATATTTATGAATGTCCTGAAATTTACGCCTGAGAGGGGTATATTTTAGCGGGCCAGGTGACAGGTATGGGAAGAAATCAGGAGGTACGGGTAAATGGTGAAATCAAAAGACAAATGTGTGGTTTTGGGCACATATGCTGAAGCTATAAGACAAACGTATGGTTTTGGGCACATGATTGCGCATGCGCTGAAGCTATAAGACCATAAGTGCATCTACTTGGCTATCAAGTAGAGTGGTCAGTGGACTAGCTACGGCTCTTATCAAGCCACAAATGCTTGGTTTGCTTATCTGCGTTGAGTAGAGTAGTAGATACAGAAAAGAAAATGTAGTGGTGCTCATCTTCCAGGTGATGGGCAGAGAGATTGAGAGAGGGAGAGCTTGGGCATATAATCTGCATCGTCGTCGTAGACTCCCCGTCCTCCGCTCCCGCATCCTCGTCAGGATCCCTTCTTATTAAGGCGAACATAACAATGAAAACCAGGAAAAATACATTTGGGAGGATGGACTCTGGCGACCCGCCCGGCGACGCGCCGACGTCCGAGGGCGCGGCGGCTGATCCACCTCCACCGTCCTCCCCAAGTCCGGCAGTCGTCCCCAGCCACCCCCACGCCGCTCTGGCTGCTGGCTCCTGCCCTGGAGGTAACCCTAACTCGCTCTCTGTCGGTTGTTCGTCCCATGCTCTTCCCCGTGCCTTGGTTCCGCGTCCGGGCATTGCCTTCCGTCAGCGTGTGCTGGCCTCGTTCCTCACCTCTGTGCCCCGCAACACGGTGGCCGCCCCTGTGCTTGGCCCTCCTGGTGTTCTCTGGGTCGTTGCCCCTTTTCCGGCGAAGTGCTTCTCAGCGAGCGGGATTGCGAACCTTCTCTCCTACTTCTTCTGCTCGTCAGATGAAAAGCTCATCGCCTCCCCCGACCGTGCTCTGGTCTTCTCTGTAGAGGTTGCTAGCCCCGCCGTCGCTGAGTTCCTCGTCGCCGTCGGACCTGGCCTCTTGCACGCCATCAACCTCTCGCTGTTCGTCTCTAAGGGTGGGGCCTATGCTGCCGCGGCGAGGGCCCGGAAGCGCGCTGTGCGCGTGGCTCGGGCTTCGCGCGTGGATGGCCGCGGGCACCAACCGGGTGTTACTGCGGGAGGGGCTAAGGCTAGCCGCCATAGGCTTTTAGAGATTTGGTGCCCCATCCCCTCAGGGTTTAATTCCCTCGGTTTGCTCCCCCTGCCGCAGGCTAACGTTTCGCCCGCTGATTCGTCGAGAACGCCCAAGAGATCTCCTGCCCATCCCGCTCCCAATCGCCCGGCAAGTGTGGTCGCAACCCAGTGCGACAGCTCCGCTGTCCGAAGCGGCTGTTCGCCGGGCATTGACTGCAGGGGGAGTGATGGCCCAGCAGCGACTGTCACATCAGCGTTTACTTCCCCTGCCGGTGCGGGGGGAAGCCGATATCAGGACGCGCTCCTCTCCACTAACCATAGCCAAAAACCTACCCCGCGCCCTTTCATCCCCCCGCTATCCCTCTCGGGTTGTTTCCGCTGCCTCTCCACTCTCACATTTCGTCAGGGACTGCCGCGACCCTGTTCGTTGCCGACGCTGCCGTGTCTCGGGCCACCGCGCCGGATCACCGCGTTGCGCCATGGCGTCCCCTCGCAAGTCCGCGCACCGCCACGCCCCCTGCACCTCCCCACCCAGGCCGATGCCCTCCGCCACATCTCCGCCTCCACCGCCACCTCCTCCTGCCCGGCGCCCCGCCACACCGTACCCCTCCGCCGCCGCCCGTGCTGCCCGAGCCCTAGGTGACGTGCCCCTCCTCGGGGGGTTCAAAACTGGGGGCTCCAGTTCGCTGCCGGAGAGCATCCCTGAAGTGGGCAAGGAACTGCGGTTTCGCGACATATCCACCTCTGCTGTGGTGTCCTCTCCCCCGTCGTCCCCCGCCCCCTCCTCTCCGGTGACGAGCCACCCCGAGCCGGTCCTGGGCGGCGACCATGGTCAGGGGCTTGCGGCTGCGCGCCCTGCTCCCGGCGTTGACGGGTCGGGGTCCGGCCACGCTCCTACCTCCATCATGGGGTCGCTGGAAAGCTCGGAGTCCTCTCGGTCGTCAGGTCGCTCCATTGCTGCTGAGTCCCGCCGCCCGGACTCTGTTGAGGTCTTCATGCCGGACGGCGACTACTCCGCGGCCTTGCGGCTCGCGTTGGTCACCATCGAGCCTCCGAATGCCTTCTACAACGACACTGTGGCGGTGCAGGCTGCCCTCCTGCGTGACATCGGGCACATCCTCCCCGAGACCATCCCTTCGTCGATCGGGGCCATGTACCTGCGCTTTGCCACCCCGGCGGACCGTGAGGAAGCCATGCGCCACCAACCCTTCATGCACGAGGGCGCACGCATCGATCTCCATCGCGAGGAGCAGTATGCCCGCACGGAGGTGCACGTGGGGACGTGTGCCCTCCTCGCCGCCACTTGCTTCCCCTCCGAACACCTGAATCCTGTCGGCATCGCGGCGGCCTTCGCGCCCTTCGGCAAGGTGCTTGAGATTGACCCGTTGGTCCTCGCGGGGCGCGAGCTGGCCACGGTGAGGGTTGTGGTGCGCCTCCGCAACCCGCGGGATGTGCCCTGTGACATCTGGCCTATCGGCAATCGATGGGGTGTCAGGGTGATCTCCGTCTGGCCGGTGCGCGCGTGGGCCGTCTCCGACTCCTTCTCCAGAGATGGGCAGTACCTGCCCTTCTTCCATGACCCCCCGCCCCCTTTGCGCACAACTTCCCCGTCCTCTAGGGGGCGCCAGCGGGGCGGGGGCGCGGCGGCACCGTCAACGCTCCCTTCCGGGGGCGCGGCGGCATCGTCAACGCTCCCTTCCGGGGGCGCGGGCGTGGGAGTGGGCGGCGGCTTGCTTCGGTGCTGCGTGTGCTTGGAGCGCCGCCTCTCCCCGGCCTGGGGAGCGCTCTCCCCCGTGTGCTTGGAGCGCCGCCTCTTCCCGCCTCTCCTCTCCTCCTCGATTCGCCCGTCTCTGGCTCGAAAAGCTCCTTCTCTATGGTGACCATTGTCGAGCTGGACGGGGACCTGCCTGCTGCCGAGGTGACAGGAGCTGGAGGCGAAGCCAGGCGCAGTCTCCGTCTGGCAAGGAAGGAGAGTGCGGCCTGGGTTAGCGTCGAAGCCAAAGCCGTCAGACTCAAAGCCCTGAAAGAAGCTCTGATGGGATGCTCTCCCAGGCTCAAGGCGAAGGCAGAGGAAGACAAGATCCTTGATGGCGTTCTTGCCCCCTTAAGCAAGAAAAAAGTCGCTCGGCTGCTTCCATTCCCACTGCCCCGGTGCCTGCCCCGGCTGATGATTAGCGGCCCTGACTTTGTCACTGCTGTGGCGATGGCAAGCCGTGAGTCGTCGTTTATCCGCATCCCCTCGGGCTGGCTTGTATCTTTTCTTCGGTCTTTCCTGCACTACGCTGGTGTTTCCCTTAATTCGTGTTGCTATGGTGTTTGTCGTTGTAATGGGGAGTAGTTCCGTTAGGACTGTCCGTGTGTTGTTCTGGAATGTCCAGGGTTTGGGTTCTAAGGACAAATGCGACGTTGTCAAAAACCTTGTGATCTCAGCCAACCCTAGTCTTGTTTGCCTTTAGGAAAGTAAGCTTTCTGTCTTAGACTCCCGTAAGGCTGCTACCTTCCTTCTAGGGCGCATCACGGAGTTTCTCACCAAGGATGCGGATGGGAGCCGTGGAGGTGTGGTGACGGCCTGGGATCCTGCGCGTTACTCCCTGGTTTCCTCTTCTGAATCGCGTTTCTCTCTTACTGTCACGCTGGCTTGCACTTCCTCGGCCGCGCGTATGATGATTGCCAATGTGTACGGGCCCTCTGATCACTCCCTCGTGGATGTTTTCGTGGGAGACATGGTTGCCTTGCCTGCTATTGTCTCGGATGCCTGGCTCGTTCTTGGTGATTTCAATCTTATCCGTGATCCGTCAGAGAAAAATAATGATCGCTTTGACGTCAGGCGTGCCGCTAAGTTTAACTCTTCGATCAACTCTGCTGCCCTCCACGAACTGCATCTCTCGGATCGTCTATACACTTGGTCTAATCGGCAGAACCCCCCGACCTTGGCTCGCTTGGACAGGGCGTTTTTCGACAATAGGTGGGACGCGGCCTTCCCTGACTCGACTCTCTCCTCCTTTCCCCGCACCACGTCTGATCATGTCCCTCTTTTGGTGGCTGCTTCCACCAAAGTCCCCACCCCCTCTCGCTTCTTCTTCGAAAATGCTTGGTTAACCGACCCCCTTCTCCTCCCTTCCACTCTCCCTTCTTGGGTTAACTCGGTCCGAGGCACGGGCGCGGCTGGGATTCTTTCAGCCAAAAAGAAAGCATTTAGGTCTGCTTCCAAGGCTTGGAAAAAGCGTCACCGGTTCATCCCTACTTTTGATAACGACTGCCGGTTCTTGATCGGTTTCTTTGAATTTTTGGAGGAAAACCGTTCTTTGTCTGCAGAAGAATCAACACTGAGAGGTGACGCGTGCCAGGCGCTTGCGAGCTCGATTCTCCGCCAATGTGCTCACTGGCGACAACGCAGGAAGATGCGGGTGGTCTGTGAGGGGGACGAGAACACTCAGTTCTTCCACGCGTCCGCCTCTCACCGCCGTCGTTGCAATACAGTCGCCTCCCTGGAAGTCGAAAGGGTACGCGTGGTGGATCATGCAGGAAAGGCCGCCGCGCTACCGGGCTTCTTCACCGGCCTCTTAGCTTAGACGCGACGGCCCGTCTGGCGTTTCTCCCTCTCTGGGTTGTACGCCCACTCGGCGCGGGTGGACGGCCCGCCTCTCATCGCTCCATTCAGCCCCGCAGAGGTCAAGGCCGTGGTCGAGGCGTTGGACCGCACCAGTGCGCCTGGGCCCGACGGGCTAGGGCCTGCCTTCTACCAGGCGGCTTGGCGCGAAGTGGCGGATGATCTTCAGAGGCTGTTCGATGACCTCTGGTCCGGTTCTGCCTCCCTGGATGGGATTAATTGAGCTTATGTGGCTCTCCTCCCCAAGACAACCGATGTGCCGACGCCGGCTGATTTCCAGCCTGTCTCCCTGCAAAACGGAGATGTCAAGATCTTGTGCCGAGGGCTGACGACCAGGCTTCAAAAGCAGATTGTGGATCTGATTGATGAAGACCAGTCTGGATTCGTGAAAGGGAGGAGCATCTCTGAAAATTTTGTCTATGCCACTGAATTAGTCCAATGCTGCCACAAAAGGAAAACGCCAGCAGTTGTGTTGAAGCTAGACTTCTCCAAGGCTTTTGACTCGGTTAACTGGGAGAGCCTCCGTTCTATCATGGAGGTTCGTGGCTTCCCACCTGCTTGGTGCGGCTGGATTGACGGGATCCTCCGTTCATCCCGCTCGGCGGTCTTGCTGAATGGGGTGCCCGGAAAATTTTGAAATGAAGTGTGGTCTCCGCCAGGGGGATCCGATCTCGCCTTACCTCTTCTTGATCGTTGCAGACGTGCTGCATCAGCTGATCCGTCAGGATACGGTCATGAGGCATCCGCTGGTGCCCGGCTCCCCCGCCGTTGTGCTCCAATATGCCGACGACACGTTGGTACTCATGAGGGCAGACGAGGAGGGCGCGGTTCGTCTCCGTCAAATCCTGGATATGTTCGCGGAGGCGACTGGGCTGCGGATAAATTTTGCCAAAAGCACGCTCGTCCCAGTTCATGTTGATCAAGGGACCCAGGGTGTGGTCGCTCAGGCGCTGGGCTGCGCGGTTGGAGCTTTCCCGCAAACCTATCTCGGGTTGCCGCTGTCGTGGGAAAAACTGAAATTCACGGATTTTCTGCCGATGCTCGCAAGAGTAGATAAGTATCTTGCTGGTTGAGCGGCGCGCCTACTCTCACCCGCTGCACATTTGGTCCTTATCAACGCGGTTCTGGATGCCTTACCAACCTATGCCATGGCTGCCCTGCTCCTCCCCCCAGCTTTGATCAGAGAGCTGGATGCCATGCGGAGGGACTTTCTATGGAATGTTGCTGAGAGAGCCTCGGGAGCACAATGCTTGGTTGCCTGGGACAGGGTTTGCCGCGCGAAAAATGAAGGAGGGCTGGGGGTTCGCAGCCTTGCAGCCCAAAATGAATGCCTCTTGCTGAAAATGGTTCATAGACCTCATGTTGCTCAACGATCGCGGTGGGCGGCTTGGGTCTGGGCGGAGGCAAATGGGCGATCGCTGCTGGGCAATGGTGACCGTGCCCTGGGAGAGCAGGGAGTGGTCCTAGCCAGGCTAATCCCCCTGTACCGCGCGCTCTCTTCGGTGGAAGTGTTGGATGGCCGCACTGTCTCCTTCTGGATGGACCGATGGCTGCCATGTGGTCCTATCGCGGCAGCGTTCCTGCACTCTTCTCACACTCCATTTCGGTGGAGGTGACGGTCTGGCAAGTTCGAGCCGATGGGCTCCGCCAATACCTTGTGCTGCGCCTCACGCGGGGCGGGGAGCAGGAATTAGCTGTGGTCTCAACCATGATCTCAACCGCGCCGGTCCGAGGCGGGGAGGACGAGCGGTCTCTCATCCACATCGCCGCCCCAGGTGGGCGCCTGTCGTCTGCCAAAGCATACCGGCTGCTGAGGTTCGGCGGGAGGACCTTACATTGGGCGAAGTTCATCTGGGATGCGCGGGTGCCGTTCAGAGTCAAATTCTTCTGTTGGCTGATGGCGCAGCGACGCATTCACACCAGAGACGTGCTGCTGAAGAAGCACATTGTCGAAGCTGATGGGGCCGGGTGTCCAATCTGTGAAAGGGAGCCGGAGAGCGCGGACCATCTGGTCTTCTCCTGCCCGTTCGCAGCGGCTTTCTGGAGACATGTTGGCATCGAGGTCAATGCCGCAGCGGTTAACGCCTTGGATCTGCTGGCTTCTTCGGCGAGCTCAGTTGTCAGCTCTGCCCGAGATTTCACCATGCTCTGTTGTTGGCACTTGTGGAAACATAGGAATGCGGTGGTATTCCAAGGGCAGCGGCCCTCTCTCGCTCGGTTGCTGCGGGGCTGCCGGGAAGACGCTCTCTTGTGGCGTGGGCGCCTGAAAACGGATGCCCGGGGCCATGTTGATACTTGGTTAATGGCCCTGGAGTAGCAAGGGACGGACAGGCATCTCGGTGCACCCTTCAGTTTGTTCTATCCCCCCCCTTGTGTAATTCTCTTGCTAGGCATCTTAGTTGGTGCTTGTAATCTCTGGGGTTTTTGCCTCCTTGATTAATATATTCAGGTGGGGGAAACTCTCTCCCCCCAGTGAAAATTAAAAAAAAACAATGAAAACCATGGCACAAAAAAGTGAGAAAGAGAACTCTGTAGGCAGACGCGAAATTGATAGTCATACCGGAGACCGTGTGCGGGGCCTGCGTTGCCGGCCGATCCAGCACGACGTTGAGGGGCGTCGGACCCGTATCCTCGTCGCCCCCGGGGGCGACGGAAGGGGGCGCCGCCACAACCATGCTGTCTGGGAACGTGGGGCGCCCGCGCCGTCGCCTGCCTCCTCGACGGTCGGGGGCGCTGTCCTCCTTGGAGTTGGGAACCGGAAGGTTCTGCCGGGAGTCGGTGGCGGACGTGCCGACGTGAAGGGCGCCGCCATCACTGGTCAGGCGCGGCAGCGGCCAGGAGACGAACATTTCTTTAAAAAAAATATTATCCAGAGCAAGGGTATTTTGGGGATGTACAAGAACTGCTGCGTTTTGTCTCTTCTTTTTGACGGCAACGAGGACCAGCAGATGATGCTGCATCAATCATGGATGGCCCAGGCCACGGTGGTTCCTCGAACTTGATGGCGAGGCTTGGCCCGACGGGCGGGGCACCGGCTCCAATTGTTTGCCGTAGGCGGCTCTTCGTCGTCATCGTCCGCGGCGGTACTCTAAAAAATCTCAAAATTACACACGAGTGCCTTCACCCTATTATTCTCAATCTGGTAGAATGTTTTGCCGTCGACTAACCTGGTAGTAATCGAGCGAGCTGGTAGTTTGCGTTGTTTGATCAAGTAACCTGCTATAAGTAAGTGCAGGATTCTACAACTGCCTTTTTTTTTTGTGACATCCTTCTACAACTGTTTTTTGGTTTCATGCACGAGACCTGTAAAACATTTTCCTTTTCGCGAAAGAACAAGGGTCTCGTAATAGAGAATCCCTCACACATAAAAATACAGTCAGGTCCTTTGGGAACCATCCACCTTGCTCCACCCGTCCACCGGCACGAGTTGATGGTGTGCCGCCGCTCCGCTGTTGGTAGGGTCGATCACCCGTTATTGCTGCAAGACGAGACACGCGATGCTAAGGGCAAATCCACGGAGGCCTCTTAGATCAAGATTCGGACATATCACTTGCTGATGCAAATCAAGGGTAGCAAGGAAATGACAAATCAATTAATTCAGAGATACAACTCCAGGCTAGGCTGGTTTAGGAATTGCTTCAGCTTCGGCTTGTGCATAAGCCAGTTGTCCCAGTAGAATCTGCTTAAGCCGCGGTGAAAAGAAAAAACAGTGAAATTCATTTGATTGGGTTTCTAAAGGCTTATGGATCTTAGCTTATTTTTGGTGATGAATGGTGTAAAGTATAAAAACACCTTTCATGCTTGTTTCATTTACAAGATTGTTATTGTAAACTGCTTATTTGCACGAAATATCAATGTTATATCCGGTCCACACAAGAATTGGCATCACAACTAGAAAAATGTGAACAAGCAAGACTGTACAAATTCATTTGGTACAGTGAGCAAAGGATTTCAAGAACAGCATAGACACATCAGTAACATTGGTGGGGAAAAATATTCAAAAGCCATCAAATTCGGGTAGTAAAATGAAAGCTTAATATAGAGTACGGTCAGGAAACCAACATCCCATGAAGCTAGCAAATGTTCCAGCGAAAAAAGAAACAGGCCTCATCACGAAAGATTGAAAATGAACCAAATCTCTCATCAAGAATACAATCTGAACCCATCTCTGTTAATAATGAAAAGTTTCTCTTTCTCAGGTAAATATTGAAGCACATACAAACAAACCAGAAAGTTGTAATAAAAATGAACTGAAGGAGTACAGAGTACAACCACCAAACCAGAAAAACAAGATTACAACTAGATACTGAAGGAGACTACAGATTAGCTAGTGGGATGAAAAGTATCACAACAGAGTTTAAACAGTAGGTGATCAATAGACACCTTTTTTTCACCAGAGAAGCAGAGATATAGATGAACACAAATACAACCAAACCGGAGGAAAGAGATACACGGATACAAACCAAGACCGCCAAACCAAGAGTACAACTTGCTAGTCTCATGAGGCAGCATTTTTAAAGGAAAAGCGATGGGCACTTGGATCTGACAAACGTGTCTTCCGCGTGCTCCGTGATGATCCACACGGGGGTCGTGAGCTCGCCGCCACAGCTGAGCTGCTCGGCATGGGCCTCCCTGCTAGCCCGGATGGACGCGTACATGAGCAGATGCACCCACTCTTCTAGGATGAACTTTAACATGCGAGAATCATCCATATACTGTGTTAGCGAATATAGTTTCCGTAGCAGCCTCCAACTCTTTCCTTTACTTGTTCTACTCAAACTCTTGTAAAACCTTCCTTGTACGCCAAGGCTTGGCTTCGGCACATCAATATATACAGCCCACGACTCCCCCTCGAGGAGTAGGGAACGCTTATCATCTTACATGGTAATCAGAGCCACCTCTTCCCAAAACATCTAGCCAAAGATCAAAACCCTAAACCACATATCATTGTCTCCATGGCTTCCTCAGCCGGCGTTGCTCTTAACTTTGGATCGCCGCCGTCAGAGAAGCTCGCAAGAGGAAATTTCATCCTCTGGAAGACTCAGGTTCTCCCAGCCCTGCGAGGTGCGCAGGTTACTGGGCTCCTGGACAACTCCGATGCCGCTCCATCGAGGATGGTGGAGATCACGAAGGCGGATAAAACCACGGCCCTAGAGCCGAATCCCCTCTACGGGCCCTGGATCGCCAAAGATCAACAGGTCCTATCATATCTACTCAATTCTATGTCTCCTGAAATCCTTGCACAAGTCGTCGGGAAGGACTCCACCTACGAGCTCTGGACGACGGTGACAAATCTCTTCGCCTCGCAATCACAATCCCGGATCACCAATCTGAGGATCGCCATCACCAACACCAAGAAGGGCACCATGTCGAGCTCGGCGTATATGGCAAAGATGAAGAGCCTTGGGGATGAACTTGCTGCTGCTGGGCGCCCTGTCTCTGACCCGGAGATGGTGGACTACATCCTGGCGGGACTTGATCGCGACTACGACTCTGTGGTTGTAGCGATCGGTGCTGTCAAGAACGCTATCACCGCCGACGACCTCTTCGCTCAGATTTCTGCTTTTGATCAGAGGATGGAGATGCTGGGTGATTCATCTTCAGGAGGATTTCATTCATCGGCCAACGCAGTCTACAGAGGCCGTGGCCAGTCCCACGGCAGACCCCGTGGGCGAGGAGGAAGGGGGCGCGGCCGTGGTGATCGCGGTGACCGCGGTGACCGCCAGCCCTCTCCTGCAAACAGAGGCGGCGGATTCAGAGGACGCCCTCGACAACAACAACAACAGCAGGTGCGTGAACAGCAGCACGATTACCCGGAATGTCAGATATGCTATAGGCACCATCCAGGAGGCGCACGTATTTGCTGGTGGCGCTATGAAGAGAACGATCAGGAAGAGAAGGAGGCGCATGCTGTCTCCTATGGCGTAGATACAAACTGGTACGCCGACAGTGCAGCAACAAATCACATCACAGGTGAACTTGAGAAGCTGACAACACGGGAGAAGTACAATGGAGGCGACCAAATTCGCACGGCAAGCGGTTCTGGTATGAATATCACTCACATTGGTAATTCAATTGTTAAAAACCCCATGAAAAATTTGCACCTGAATGATGTCTTGCATGTCCCTCAAACATCAAAAAATCTTGTTTCCATTCATCGATTCACCCTTGATAACAATGTTCTCATAGAATTCTACCCTTATTTTTTCTTGGTTAAGGATTTGAGAACAAGGAGAATCATTCTTAGAGGACGGTGCGTGGGAGGCCTCTATCCACTTATATCATCATCATCTTCTTCACGGTCAAATAAGCAAGCCAACATTGTCACCAAGCCATCATCATCAAGGTGGCATAGTCGTTTAGGTCATCCATCTTCAGTCATAGTTAAATACGTTCTTAGCAAAAATAAACTCTCTTATAAGAATAGTGTTGAGTCAGTTTGTGATCCGTGTCAACAAGCAAAAAGTCATCAATTACCTTATTCCATCTCTACTAGTGTGTCTACTGCTCCTCTACAACTCATATTTTCAGATGTATGGGGGCCATCCCCTACTTCAGTTGGGAGATTTTCTTATTATGTAAGCTTTATTGATGACTATAGTAAATTTACTTGGATTTATTTGTTAAAGAAACGGTTTGATGTTTTCCAAGTCTTTCTCAATTTCCAAAATCTTGTTGAACGCAAACTGAACTCTAAAATCATTGCTATGCAAAGTGACTGGGGTGATGAGTATGAAAAATTGAATTCTTTCTTCCAAAAACTTGGCATATCACATCATGTCTCTTGTCCTCATGTTCACCAACAAAATGGATCTGCTGAAAGAAAGCATCGTCACATAGTTGATATGGGGCTTGCATTGCTCGCAAATGCATCCATGCCACTTAAATTTTGGGATGAAGCATTCTTAACTGCTACATATCTTATCAATTTGCTTCCAAGCAAAGTTATCAAATTTGAAACTCCTATTACACGACTCCTTGGTGTCACACCAAACTACACATCTCTTCGTGTTTTCGGTTGTGCATGTTGGCCCAATCTTAGACCCTACAATACACGCAAACTTGCTTTCCGCTCAAAAAAGTGTGTCTTTTTAGGCTATAGTCCCATGCATAAAGGGGTCAAATGTCTTGATGTTCCTAGTGGTAGGGTCTACATATCCCGAGATGTTGTCTTTGATGAATCCGTGTTTCCGTTTGCATCACTTCATCCCAATGCCGGTGCACTTCTTCGCAAGGAAATTCTTCTTCTTCCTCCACATCTTCGGTCTTTTGATCATGGGGGCAACAATTGTACTAATCAAAGTGACGATATTTCTACTAGTACTTGCTCTTCTCTGTTGCCTGTGCAGGTCTCTGGAGAAAACAGGGCTCAAATTGATCAAAATCCTGAAAATATAGCTCAAATTGATCCTATATTGCATGCTGAGGAAGAAGACGAACCTGGCACGGACAACGAAGGTGATCCGCGGCGCCTGGAACTCCTGTGCGCGGGCAGACCTCGAATCGCGCGAGCAGATCCGCCTTGGATCGCGCCTCTGTCAGCTGCGGCAATGAATCCAGGGAGGGCCACTCCCGCGCCGCCACCTCAGCAACAGGAGGGACCAGCAGTGGGGCCGGATCCCCCTCGCCCTGCGTGCGCCCGCAACCGCGGTCGGGCAGCGGATCGGCTGTGCCGGACCGGGCGGTTGGCCCTTGTGTGCGCTCTGGGGAGGCGGCCACACCTTCGGCTGCAGGATCATCTGCGCAGGAGGCGGCAGATTCCCTTGTGTCAGCACATGCAGGCTCGTCAGGATCTTCTGTGGCCAGCATTCCTGAGGTTCAGCCAGCAGCTTCTTCACGGGTTATGACACGTCTACAGAAAGGTATACGGAATCCTAAAATAAGAAAAGATGGAACTATACCATATGGAATGTTGTGTATTTCAGGAGAGCCAACAACGTTGAGTAGTGCACTTGACGATCCTAAGTGGAAGAAGGCAATGGATGAGGAATATTCTGCACTTATGAGGAACAAAACCTGGCATCTTGTACCAAACCCAAAAGGCAAAAATATCATCGATTGTAAATGGGTGTACAGAATCAAAAAGAAGGCAGATGACTCCATTGACAGGTATAAAGCACGTCTAGTTGCAAAGGGCTTTAAGCAACGTTATGGTATTGATTACGAGGACACCTTTAGTCCTGTTGTGAAAGCTGCAACTATCAGACTTGTGCTAGCCATTGCTGTATCCAAGGGTTGGAGCCTAAGACAGCTAGATGTACAGAACGCATTTTTGCATGGTGTTCTGGAAGAAGAAGTGTTCATGAGACAACCACCTGGATATGAGGATAAGGAATCACCACATTATGTTTGCAAGCTTGACAAAGCACTCTATGGTCTAAAACAAGCACCCAGAGCATGGTACTCCAGATTAAGCTTACAGTTGAAATATCTTGGTTTCATTGCCTCTAAAGCTGATATGTCTTTGTTTATTTATAACAAGGCTGGAGTAGTCATTTTTGTGCTTATATATGTTGATGATATCATAGTTGCAAGTTCTTCACAAAATGCTACTAATGCACTTCTGCATGACTTGAGCTCAGAGTTTGCCTTGAAAGACCTGGGTGACTTGCATTTCTTCCTTGGGATTGAAGTTAGAAAAACTCAAGATGGTATTGTGTTAAATCAGGAGAAATATATCATTGAGCTTTTGTCTCGCATGGGAATGAAGAATTGCAAGCCAGTACCTACACCTTTATCTTCCTCAGAAAAACTCTCAGCATATGAAGGTGAGCCACTTCAAGAAGAAGAGAGCACAAGGTACAGAAGTATTGTGGGAGCATTACAATATCTAACTCTCACACGTCCAGATATCTCATTTGCTGTTAATAAAGTTTGTCAATATCTTCATGCTCCCACTTCCGCACATTGGTCAGCTGTCAAGAGAATTGTAAGATATGTGAAGCATACTATGGGAACAGGACTTCACTTCAAACGTTCTGGCTCCTCTCTTGTGAGTGCATTCTCTGATGCTGACTGGGCAGGATGCAGTGATGATAGAAGATCAACTGGAGGTTTTGCAGTGTTCTTTGGGTCCAATCTTATTTCTTGGAGTGCTAGAAAGCAAGCAACTGTGTCACGATCAAGCACAGAAGCTGAATACAAGTCCTTGGCGAATGCAACTGCTGAAATCATTTGGGTTGAATCACTTCTTGAGGAATTGGGGATCAAGAAAAATCGTATCTCATGTTTATGGTGTGATAACTTGGGAGCAACATACTTGTCTGCAAACCCTGTGTTTCATGCAAGAACAAAGCACATAGAAATTGATTTTCACTTTGTGCGAGAGAGGGTTGCAGCAAAGAAACTTGAGATATGGTTTATTCCCTCTAAGGATCAAGTGGCGGACGGCTTTACAAAGGCTTTACCAGCAAGACCGTTTGAGGAGTTCAAGAGTAATCTTAATCTAGGGTAGTTAAGATTAAGGGAGGGTGTTAGCGAATATAGTTTCCGTAGCAGCCTCCAACTCTTTCCTTTACTTGTTCTACTCAAACTCTTGTAAAACCTTCCTTGTACGCCAAGGCTTGGCTTCGGCACATCAATATATACAGCCCACGACTCCCCCTCGAGGAGTAGGGAACGCTTATCATCTTACATACTAAAGTTCCTGCAGACGTGGAATCCAGCACGCAAGTTTACGCATACTTTTTTCCACGTCAGTATCCCTCCAATCAGGTATTTGGCGTAGCAGGACCCGAGCGAAATGAGTTCCTTCCAACAGAGTATCAAGGCCCTCGAGACGATCCTTCCTTAATTCTTTCCTGATAGCAGAAGTTGGGTCCTTGAGATGATGCACATTTTTCAGCATCCACTTAGCAAGCTCATTAGCCTTCTCTTGTTTTGTTGTATAACTACTGGGATTATCCTTCTCTTTAACTTTCCCTATCTCCTTCAGAGTAGTGCGGGCATTCTCGTACAGGCTGCGGAGCTTGAGGCCCGGCAGCATGCTGGGGCGTTTGGAGAGGAGGAACACCATGTAATCTGATATCGCCTTGATTGCCTTCCCATCATCTTGGAGCGCTGCGGTGTGGTTACTTGAGAGGAAAACATCCGTGGCGGTGTGCCATATGAGGACGGCGTCTTGAAGCTCAGGAGGGAAATCCGTGGACTTGGGGGGAGCAGCTTGATTGTTGGGGTTGTTGAGCTTGAGCATGGACTGGTCATGAATGGAACCGACGTGGACATTTCTCCAGAGACAAGCTTGCTCATAGGTTTCAGGCGGGGCTTGATCATACCTCCAGCAATCATCAGTTTGTTGCTCATAGGGACCGGATGAGGTCATTGCGGCTTCCTCGCAAGGGCAATGGTGCGCCCATGCAGGAGGTACATTGTCCATACCACTGCAGATCCACTCCCTGGGGCAGGGCAGCAACGGAGGGCTTGTTCGGTTAATTCCTCCCACAGGGGGAACCTTCTCTGGTTCTTCCTTATCTTTGCAACCGGTGCCAGTCGGTTTCTGGGGAGGAGGGAATAAATCTGCACATAGAACCTTGAACACCAGCTTCTTGACAAGGTATGGAATCTCAGAGTCTCTGGAGTGGTCTTCCGATTCAATCTCCAGTCTGGATACGCTGTATAGGCTGTGCCTGTTTCCTGCGGTGCACTGGTCCAACAAGTTGCGCTGCCCGAAGGTGCCCGCCCACCTTCTGTAGCTTTTGTTGGGATCCTTGGGACATGCGCATGTCCACAACCACAAGGAGAACCGGGAGAGAAACTGAGACACACCCCAGTAACGGAGCTTCTTCCATCCTCCCCGGCAACATAATTCATGCTTCAACCAATTGTGTGGCAGGCGTTTGAAGTATGAATATGTCCATGCTGATGCTAGTGCTCCGAACAGCCATCTCAAGTCGAGGAAGAGGGTCGTCCACAGCAATATGTAACTGACATCTTTATCTATTGGCTCCATGCCCTTTTTGCAGTGGAGAAAAAACAGCAGCAGCGCAGTGGCGGTGAGGGGCGGTGAGGCCACACGGATGCAATAGCCATGGCAGGTGTGGACTACGGATGCCTTGGTGTAGAGGATATCATATATAAGGGAGAGTTCCATCTCCACTACCTTGCACATACTCTCCCATCTATCAGTGAACATGCTTCTGATGGCGTCATGATCCATTTTTTTATCATCCCTATCACCCATTTTTGCCTTATAATCACAGAAGGCTCCCTTGCAGATCTCGAACAGGTCATGAGCAATCAGCAGGGCTTCCTCATCTTCCAGGTTCAGCTTCCGTTGATCTCTATAATCATCAAGTTTGATCGTCTGCTTGTTGGATAACCCGCTCTTCCGGATGTGGCCCAAGTCGCTTCGCCATAGTGCCAGCATACCCTCCAGATGCTTCAAAAGGCCCAGGGCTAACATGATGCCAGCCGCCCAGCGCAAAAACCAGTCAGCAGAACATTCAGTAAGTATATACCTACACACAATGAAGCAGGATCCCAAAGATAAGGGGATCTCTATCACGATTAGGCGCTCCCAGAGCTTAATGTCCTCTGTTGCGTAGGCGCTGATGTTGTCCGACCGAGCATGGTGCATCAGGAGGAATGGCACCCAGAATGCGACGGTTATCTTGTCGTGCGGCTCGGTTTCAAGGTACAGGTTGCCGATGACATATGCCGGGCCCCAGTCAGTCAGCTGGTACGCCACCCACACTAACACTCTCTTCCAAGATCTCTTCCAGTTCCAACCTTTGTCTTCACGCCGGCGGCTGTCGGAGAAGATGGCGAGGATGAGATACATGCCTAAGCTGACAAGCGGCACTATCCGGAACACAAGGAAATTCAATCGCGTCACCAGAGCTTCCACCCATGCTATAGCCATTTCGCTACCTCCTGCATACACTGCAATCACTAGTAGAAAAATGGCCTTTGGTCGCGGTTCGCAACTGCCATTAGTCGCGGTTGCGCAACCGCGACCAGACGGGCGCGACTAAAGGCCCCCCCCTTTAGTCGCGGTTGCTTAAGAACCGCGACTAAAGTCCCGTCCACGTGGGCGGAGGACCTTTAGTCGCGGTTCTTGTGGCTAACCGCGACTAAAGGCCGCCACAGGTTTTTGAAAAAAAAAATTGAATTTTTTTTTTCAAATTTCTGAATTATTTTAACCTCTAGTCTCTAATCACCACCCCTCATCACTTCTCAATTTATTCTTTTATCACCCCTCATCATTCCAAATCATCTAACTTCCCAACCGGTCACCCATCCCTCTCACTACTCCAGCCCAAGCACGCTTAACTTCCGGGTTCTATTCTCCCACGCTCCAAGTCTGCACTTGTTGTTTTCCTGACAATAATAAGATGTCAATCCTATTAACCTTCAGGAATTTTGCTTGAGCATGAAGTGACACATTTCACTGTTTGAGTTTGAAACTATTGTTTTAAAAAACAATAATTATTTAGTAACACTAATATTTCTTGAATAATTAGTTTGACCATTGTTTGACCACAGTTTGACCACAGTTGACCACAGTTTGACCAGATTTGACCAAAATTGAAATAATTAAAATAATTATTTAGTAACACTAATATTCTAGAATAATTAGTTTGACCATTGTTTGACCATAGTTTGCCCACTGTTTGAATTTTTTTCAATTTTTTCCACTCTAGATCTTACAAGCCCCGTAACTTTTTTTCTATTAGGTTTTTGAGGATTTTGAAAATGTTTAACGGGGTTCCCCCCGTTAAATTTGGATGTAACTTTTCGAGTAGATGATTTTTCATATAAAAAACTTTTTCATCCGAGTTAGTATGCAAAAGTTATGCCCATTTTTACAAATTTCAGAGAGATTTTGCAAATAAAGTCAAAATTCACATTTGCAAATTTTCCCAACAACTAGACCACATATCACATGAGAAACTTATTTTCTTTTATTTTTTTAACATTTCCATTATTTTCTTTTATTTTTTTTAAAACTGAAAAGGCGATCCGGGGGGGGGGGGTAGAGTTTGAAAATGGGACCTTTAGTACCGGTTCGTGGCACGAACCGGGACTAAAGGTCTCAGCCCCATTAGTTCCGGTTCGTGCCACAAACCGCGACTAAAAGGGAGGAGCTTTAGTCGCGGTTGGCCTGGCCAACCGCGACTAAAGGCCTTTGGGCACCTTTAGTCGCGGTTGGCCTGGCCAACCGCGACTAAAGCCCGCGAGCGCCCTGGGCCCAGGCATTTGGTCGCGGTTCATCTGCCGAACCGCGACTAAAGACTTCATTAGTCGCGGTTCCTACAGTTTCACGACTAATGGGGCTGGACGGAAGCCTCTTTTTCTACTAGTGAATCAAGATAAGTTTGTTACACTGGCATCACGTATGCAAGCATGCATCATCTGGTATGGGTTGCATCTGCATGCTAGAGAGAGGTTAATAAGGAGCAAAAAGCAGGATAAAATGCGACATACCGGCATGCAGCAGCTACCTAGGCAGATTGATGCTTCCACCTTCTAGAGCAGGCTTAAGACAAGAGTAGCTCCTGAGTATTGCGTCTAGAGATAGGACTGGCATATGGGCAGTTCTAAGTTGATCCAGTAATAGCTTACCCTGCAAAGAGTTACCTAACCAGGTTTGGTGCATTTTAGTATTTGATCCATTAAACAATAGCTATTATGCATCAAGATTCCTCTGAAGTCCTAAGAAAATAGGAGGTTGTCAGGGACAGTTTTCTTTGGCTAGTGTTGTTGTCTCGATCTGAAATAAGGATGCAGTGTTTGGCAGATCTATATGCAAAATTGGTCCTTTTTTGATAAAAGGTGGATTTTATTGGCTTAAAATGAAGCATCAAGAGGATACAAACGCTATGAACATACACTCAGCCTCTGCATAGGTAAGATGCACACCAGTGGCGGAGCCAGGATTGGCTGACGCCCCGGGCGAGAAACTAAGGGCTAAAAACTACCCTAAAAAAATTCCAGTTTCAAGGCATACGAAAGTGAATCTATATTGCACAACTGATAATACACCAAACATAATATTCAACGGCAATATTTGTTCCATGATGGGTTAACTAATAAAGCAAGAAAAATCAAAAGAAATATGTAGCGTATATAAATGATACAAAAGATTGATACAAAATCAATGGATTGGTTGATCTGAGCCTCCCATGCCTATATCTTCAATAGCAGAAGATGCTAAACCTTGAATATAATTTTTGAAATGCAAATCAGTGCATAATATAGCAGGTAAAAGGAGTTAATGATAGATGCAAAATTTGAGAACTTACGTCTAGGACAAGGCAAAAGGCATCTGCGATTGCGATAACCTTAAAATCGCTTAATGAACTTGAAAAAATGAATTGAATGTCTTGTTTCGGTTACTCATCTTGCCTTCCTGTAAGATCTTATAGAAACAAAATTACTAAATGTCTAAATAGGTTTCCACATCTAACAATCAGTGGCATCTAGCAGTGAAAATCATCATTCAGTGACATCTACTAGAAAACAAAACAAAGGCATCAAGGCATCAAGGCATTAAGCAATACCTCTCTGCTCTGCTCAGTATTGCGGCTCAGCTCCTGGCAAACCAGCACCTCGCCGGACGCCAGGAAGAAGGGATCGAGCACCTCGCGGAGGCCAAGCCTCGCCGGAGTCGCCGCCACCGCGCCTCGCCGGACGCCAGGAAGAAGGGATCGAGCACCTCGCGGACGCCAAGCCTCGCCGGAGTCGCCGCCTCCACGCCTCGCCGGACGGAGCAGCAGCGCGCAGCGCGGCAGTGGCGCAACCTGACGCCCGCATGACCGCAGAAGGGATCGAAGGGGCGGGCAACGGACCGGGGGGGCAGGGACGGCTGGTCCTGGTCGCCTAGGGTTTGTCAAGTCGGGGGAAGAAGGGGCGGCTGGTTTCGTTCGTCCACCGTGCGGACAGGAAGCAGGCAGGGATGGCCTGGGCGCTGGGCGATTGGGCCAGTTAGCCGGGCTGCCTGGG
Source organism: Triticum aestivum (assembly GCF_018294505.1). NCBI lineage: Eukaryota > Viridiplantae > Streptophyta > Magnoliopsida > Poales > Poaceae > Triticum > Triticum aestivum. The sequence continues at coordinate 565,471,164 of NC_057794.1, forward strand.
CTTGGAAGTGGGCTGCGCCCCAGGCCGAACCAATTATATATAGGCTAAGAAAAATCCCACGCCCCAGGCAATGGCCTGGGCTGCCTGGGGCCCAGATCCGCCCATGAAGCACACAATCAACACTCAACACCAACACACACTCAAGACCAAAGCAATGCGTAGGCAAGGAAAAAAAAATGTCAAAGGGATTAGATCCACGATCGGCAAAGTATAGCAATGACCGTATATGCACCATCCATTTCATAACACCACACACACGACGAATTTCTTTGGAGGTCATTTAGGAAGCAGCAACCACCTGTCAGTATCTTCAGATATGATTATGGTGGAGTCAAGAATCTGAAAGATGAGGAAGCCTTGTTGGTTGCTCATGACCTGATCGAGATCTGCAATGGAGCCTTCTGTGATTATACGGGAAAAATGGATCATAATGCCGCCATGAGAAGCAGCTTCTGGGGTCAACGGGAGAATATATATATATATATATATATATATATATATATATATAGAGAGAGAGAGAGAGAGAGAGAGAGAGAGAGAGAGAGAAAAGCAAAGATAAAAAGTTTCGCTGGCGCGGCTGCAATCACAAGCGCTCATTCGCGTGGGGATCTGGTCCATCCTCTTACCTCTTTTGCATTTTCATTGCATTTTTCATTTGATGCTTTTTACCTCTTATAGAGGAAGTGGACCAGGCGGGCTGCAACATGGCAGAACTAGGCTGCCAAGTGCGCAGTGCTGCAGGCTTGGACCACCGGCCTTCGGCCCATGCTGCGCGCAGGCGGGCCATGGAGAACCTTTGCATGAAGGTTCGAACCTCCCCCTCTTTTTCGGGTATATGCATGATGGAATAGACAACAGAAACTATCCGGTAATGAAAAACGGAATAAACTATTAAATGGCAAAGTATGCAAGCGTCTTTGCATATGAAAAATGGTAATGAAACGCGGGACGAGATATAGAGAGTATGCAAGCGTCTTTGCATATGAAAGCATCAATTCAACAGCAAAGAGCTAAATTATTTCTGGAAAGATGCTTCATAACATAAAATGGCAAAGTCACATTCCGGCTTACAAGCTCATCAAGAGCTAAATTATAAATGAAAAATGAAACCTCGCCCGCCACAGAATGATAATTTTCATGGATACATAGCTCAGCAACTAGGATATCAACTGATTTGGTAATTCTACGCACGTGGGAATGTTTTTGGCCATGGCATGTAGACCGTGGTCACCGACACCACAGACTCTGGGTTGAACGAGTTGATGACTTTAACAACGTGACATTTGTCTGTATCAAGCATGTATATCCATGGGCAAAAATCAAACGTCATTATTGCGTATGCAAAGTTCTCTCCAAGAGCTCTAATCTTCATGCTGTTAGAAGCAGTCTTGCCAGCAGAAGATTCACCCCCACAGCACCTTGTCTCCCAGAATGATGCCGGAATATGGCCATCGAACAACCGCCGCAGGTTGCATGTACTGCGCAAGATCCAGTTCTTCTCTTGGCTAGCCATGTCACAGGACCATCGATGCATGCTGTCACCAACAAGACGAACCAAGCAAAGCTCGGACTTCCCACACCTTGCAATCATGTAATCCATGTTCACGGCCGTGCTAAATGATTCAGGCAAGTTTACTATCCCGCCCCCTTTGACAGCTCACACGAGAAAAGTACACCCACAGCATACATCATATACAGCACTCCGTCTATAACGAGAGCCCGCGGGGTTTCATGAGGAACGCGGGGGGGGGGGGGGGGGGGGGGGGGGGGGGGGGGGGGTCATGCATTTATAGGGAAGGACACATTGACCCACCATCTTTCCTCGATGAGTGTGCAAACGCGAAGACAGTAAGCACCGTGATGGATGTACGGACCATCATGTACCTGCGGGTAGCCGTGGAAGAAGGCCTTGACGCCGTCGATGACGACGAAGCACGCACAAACAGCCGCGGGTGCTTCTTGGAAGAAGTCGTCGGAAGGCAGAAGGTGGCGAGTTGTGGTAATAGGATCAAGGAGTGAGCGCTTGGCGTACCCTCTCGGCGCCACCTTCTCCCTCACGACAACCTCGCCGTAGCCTGAGAAGAGCACGGTGTCGAGGCTGAAGTCGTCGGCGAATGCAGCCTCCACCTCCCAGGCATGCGCACGGAGGGCCGAGCCCATGCCCGGCATGGGGGTAAACTCGACATACCTCATGTCGTGCCCCCACACGCCGTACTCGACGACGATGCCGAGAAGAGGAGGCGATCTTTCCTCCATGAACTTGAGAAGCATCTCCTCCCTTAGAGCGGCGCTTGCCCAGGCCTTAGACACCACACCAGAACGAAGGATGCTTTTGACACTGTCTACCCTAACAAGAACAGCTTCTACCAAATAGTCTAGGCCTAAAACTTGGGAGGTGGAGTCCTCAAAGCCGCCGCTGCCGACGGATGCTAGGAGGCGGTCAGTTGCTCGGCTGCGGACACGAACTTGGGACATGGGGACGGTGGCCATTGCTCGGCTGCTTTTTTGCCCAGGAAGTGTATGCTCAAGGAAGAAGAAGCAACGGGCGCGGAGAGGAAAAGCCTCTGCGACCACGGTGATCTTGTACAGCGGGTTGGGCTGGTGCAGGAAAGCAAGGCTAGCTGTATTAAATCGCGCGCTAGGCCTTCTGGCAGCTTCAGGTCTAGAATGCACAGAACAGGCTGCAGCATGGGACGAACCAAGTGGAGGCAAGCTCCATCATTTCCCCGTCAGCTAGCATGGCGCAATATTTGCACCAGAAAGTTGACCGTGGACTTGCCAAGCACTGTTGTTGAAGAGGGGGCGCACGCACAAAAGTGTTTGGTTTATAACCAACGGAATCTAACGTACGACCAGGGGGCGGCCCGTTTGGCACATCCGTGAGGCGCGCGTAGACATGCACCGTTGCTTGCATGGGGGCGGCTGCCACGGCCCGCGGACTCGGGCCAACGTTTTGTTTGTACCGTGGAAGTTTTGTACTCTTTTTTTTTGGCCGGTGAGCGAGTGAAAAGCATGGAGGAATGGATCGACCAGGCCAGCCGTCGTTTGTACAATGCATTCGAGGAATTCCTGAAACACAACTGCAGGATCTACAGCCGCGATTGGCAAAAATCGGCCATGTCGAACGACGTGGGAAAGTCTATCTACATCTCAAACTCGCCACCGTCATCGATGCCACTCTCCTCCTCATCGGCACACAAACCCCTCGAATGGTGATGGCCGACGTCAGATCGATGATCGATCCGTCACGGTACAAGCCGACGCTGTCCACAAGGCCACGTTTCTGCAGCGCACAGTTTGTTTCCAGCATACGAGGCACAGGAGAATGTGACTCCGTCGTCGCGGGGGGCGCAGCCGCGTCGTGCGGCCAGTCTATCGGGGCTGCATGGTCAGTAGGGGACGTTTGCGGAAGACGGCGTCCTTGACGGGGAGGCAGGAGACGGCGTTGCTGAGGAGCGCGCCGGGGAGGCGGCTGAAGTGGTCGACGGAGTCTTCGGGGAGGAGGGCGAAGAGGCGAGCGCCGGCCATCACGGGCGGCTCTGGGAGGGCGCAGTGGGTGTAGGAGAGCAAGTGGGCGAGGAAGCCCTCCACCTGATCCGGGTCAAAGAATAGCTGCCGGAACATCTCCGTCATCACCGGGCTCATGGGAAAGGCAGGCACCCCGGTGTCCATGGCCGTCGCCGGAAGCGCCGCGGCCGGGACGAGGGTTTTTAGCGGCGCGTGCTCTCTGTGGAGTGGAGTGGAGTGGAGTAGAACAGCGAAGGAGAGGGGAAATTGCTCCCGAGCTGTGGGACCAAATGTCATGGGGCTTCTCTAAAAAAAAGTGTCCCGGGGCTAGTGGGGTTTGAGAGGGTTCCGCGAAAGATTCATCGAACCCTTCAAAGGGCACTAATCTGCACCGGCGGGCCGGCCCAATCGTTTAGACGGTCGCGTCTAGCCATTGGATCTGAACCGTGTGGTCCGTTGAATAAAAAAAAGGTTTGCCCCGCATCTTCTTCCTCTGGCTAGGACCGTATCTGTCGCTCGTGTGCGCCACACGCCTCCTCTCCCTTCCAGTTGTTGTCCTAGTCGCCAGTCCCCACCCATGCCGGCCGTCCTCATTGCCAAGGAGGACGGCATGGATGTTCTCGCATTGGAGGCGTGTGTCCGGGTGGTTGATTTTTGCTGGATATGAACACTGTCGGTCAGTCAGGTCCGTTTGAGGCGCCTGGATGTTCTTTTTTCGTGACCGTAATGCGCCCCGGCGCCCCGGCACAACGTTTTAACCCGAGTCGGAGGCGGCCGTTTAGCCAACCGCCGATCTGAACCTAACATCCACAACTGGGCCAGGCTTAATACCAACTATAACTCAACGCAGCAAAACCTGACATCTAAGACCCGACCCCCCAACCAAGCACTTGCCGTGGTATTGGGCACACGCTAGTCCTCCGCTTTCTCACATGCCGCCGCCGCAAAATGCGACAACTCCATCTTCAGATCTGTACCCACGCATCATCCTTTGCCGGTATAGCTACCACCGACGACACCATGTGTCCAAACGACACCACCCTCCTGGCGGGTGTAAAGTTTAGCACATCGTTGCCCTGTTGATACACCTTAGCACCATGCCGCCAAGTACGCAGCAGCCGACACAGGGTGAAATTTTTGGAAGAGATGTCTTTGTGTAGAACCTGGTGAACCGCCAAGACCAAGTGTACCACCGGACGGGCAGGCATGACTTGACATTACCACCCAACCATGGTGTGCCCAATAGCCGCTACACAGTCTGCCTTCATGCTTCCAGCGCCACTCCAGAAACAATTCTAATGAGAGAGAAAGAACCCCGCAATGCCGTCATCGCCCGATCTAGAAGACCAGATCATTGTGTTCCCCCCACAACAGTACGAGTTGGTCGACGGTAGTCACGCGACGATGCTTTCATGAAGGTAACGACGTGGAACGCCGCCATCGCCCGCGGTCGGCTCGGTTTTCACCGGCAACTGGGTCTACCCGTTTTTATATCCGGTACTAGACGACTGACCGACGACAACCTATGACGGAAGAGAAGACCACCACCGCTGGCTATACCTGGCCAGAAAAGATCTTATCCGAGGTGCCGTCGACATGATCACCAGGGCTTCCATGTCGCGTCGCTGATCTGAAGGAAACGGACCCCACATCACCCGCGGCCGCGCCCCTTGGTTGCGATGCCCGCTGCGCGAAGCAGTCACCGTCCGAGGGACGGACCGGCCTCACGCAGCCTGCCCAGCCATCCGCTGCGCCACAGACCCCACATCACCCGCGGCACGACATGCCCTGGGGGTCCGCCCAACACCGGAGACGCGCGAGAGAGTATACCCCCCCACCGCCCCGGCCCCTGGACTTATCCTGCCGGCGTCCTCCGCCGGCAGTGCAGGGAGAAAGGAGGAGGGAGTTCGCGGCGGCTGCGGCTAGGTTTCTGTATCCGACTGAGTCGCCCTAAGGGGCTTGTCAACAGTTCTGAGCGTGACGTTCGCTCAAGGGGGTGATGCAAAGTTGCCACTTCCTCCTCCCCCTCCCCCCATCGGCAAAAGCCATTTTCCTAGTCTCGACGGTCGTCAGATGTGAGTATGTAACCCACTGAGCTATCTTGCGCCGGTTCGTCCTCAACGCAAGCATACCGTTCGAGACTGGGAAAAATCGGCCGTGTCGAACGACGTGGGAAAGTCTATCTACATCTCAAACTCGCCACCGTCATCGATGCCACTCTCCTCCTCATCGGCACACAAACCCCTCGAATGGTGATGGCCGACGTCAGATCGATGATGGATCCGTCACGGTACAAGCCGATGCTGTCCACCAGGCAACAGACCCCACATCGAGGTGCCGTCGACATGATCACCAGGGCTTCCATGTCGCCGTCGCCGATCTGAAGGAAACAGACCCCACATCACCCGCGGCCGCGCCCCTTGGTTGCGATGCCCGCTGCGCGAAGCAGTCACCGTCCGAGGGACGGACCGGCCTCACGCAGCCTGCCCAGCCATCCGCCGCGCCACAGACCCCACATCACCCGCGGCACGACATGCCCTGGGGGTCCGCCCAACACCGGAGACGTGCGAGAGAGTATACCCCCCCACCGCCCCCGGCCCCTGGACTTATCCTGCCGGCGTCCTCCGCCGGCAGCGCAGGGAGAAAGGAGGAGGGAGTTCGCGGCGGCTGCGGCTAGGTTTCTGTATCCAACTGAGTCGCCCTAAGGGGCTTGTCAACAGTTCTGAGCGTGACGTTCGCTCAAGGGGGTGATTCAAAGTTGCCACTTCCTCCTCCCCCTCCCCCCATCGGCAAAAGCCATTTTCCCAGTCTCGACGGTCGTCAGATGTGAGTATGTAACCCACCGAGCTATCTTGCGCCGGTTCGTCCTCAACGCAAGCATACCGTTCGCTAACGTGGATGTTGTTTTGACTGTGAGTTGAAAGGAGAACATTTTTTCTTTCTGTCGCCCCTTGTTGCTAACGAAGCAAAAAACAGCCCGAAAATGTGTTTGTGGACATGGATGTCACCCTGAGGAGGATTGTCATTTGGATGCACATAAGTTTATTTTCTAAAAAGAAATCAGAGAAGCCACCTTCAATTAGCTCGGTGCCGGACCCAAGCCAGCGGATGCCACATCACGTCGGCCGTAGTGGAGATGACATGACGCGCGTAGTACACTCAGTCATGGGAATATTAAATTATCGGAAAACAATGACGCACTCCTTTGCTTCCTACGCAGTCATAGGACCTGAAATCGCTGGGCATCGGTGCCAGTCCTGCGCCGTCCAGGCCAGCATATCATCACGTACATGCATCACGACATTCCAAACACTGCATCCCGTGAGCAGGCGCTAGCACTGCGCCGGCCATTTTGCTTCGGGGGCAAGCACCCCCGTGACCGGCGCGTGGGGTCGAACGCGCTGCTGTGGGTGCCATCCTCTTCTATCTCGCCCGTCCAGAGAGAGATAGAGAGAATAGCTAGCAGAGAAAATGGTGGATCCTGAGAGAGGTAGAGATACGCCCTCGACCGAGCAAGACCGGCGCCCCGGAGAGGGAGCGACATCTATCTCAGTGGGGGAGAACGGCGGTCCTGCGGATTGTATGGAGGTAGACGATATCAAAGGTATGCATCTTCATTTTTATGTTGGCCTCTTCACTCCACCCTGTATGAAAACTTTCACCATTTTCTCATACTCTACATCAGCAGATGCAAAAATCTTTTTTCCTACGCTCTCTTGAATCATGAGCTAACTCGTTTTCGTGCTGCTACATGCGTGGGCACCAGCCTCTAGCGTGGATCAGAACGAACCAAACCCAGGAATGGAAAACAAGCCTGGCGCTGAGACAATTGATGTTGAGCACAGGGACGAGGATGATACCCAACCAGCGCAAGTCGTCGAAGAAGACAACAGCGCCCAAGCAGATGAAGATGGATGGATAAGACGTCAGAGGTAATTCTCGCACTAGGCAATCATCTTAGTTTTTACATATAGACTGGACTAGATCATTTCAGAATCATACACCTTGTCGTTCAATCTACGCGCACGCTATAGGAACAGCTTTGCTCCCAACTAACTTTGTGCGTCGTATTAATCTTACAGGAACAAAAAAGAATCATACACCTTGTCGTTCAATCTACGCGCACGCTATAGGAACAACTTTGCTCCCAACTAACTTTGTGCGTCGTATTAATCTTACAGGAACAAAAAAGGGAAACCATGCAGAGCAGCAGAGGATGGAAGCCTTGGCACAATCGAGAGGGCGATGGATGAAGCTGTGAAGCTCGGAAAGAAAATTGTCTTTGAACCAGCTGTGGGCATGTCCTTCAACTCTGAGCAGGAGGCATACGAGTTTTACAATGCATATTCATGGGAAGTCGGATTTGGCATTAAGCGTGGAAACAAGTACGTCAACGGCAACAATTACAAATCAAAACAAGATATATTGTGCTCATGCGAGGTTAGCTAAATCGGACAGCTTTCAGTTTCCCATGTAAACGATTAGACACATGCTGTTAAAAATATATTTTCCTCTTTTCCTATTGCATGAAGGGCAAAGACAGTAAACAAAATTCAAGATCATCCAGGACGCAATGCCGGGCGATGGTCAGGATCCTACGGACCGAAGACGACGGTTGGTACTACGCCATAGTTGTGTTGCAACACGACCACAGGATGGCTGAATCAATAGGAGAAAGAAAAATATGGAAGTGCCACAACCACATCGACTCATCCGTGAAACAGCTAGTGAGTCACCTTCGTCAAAATAATGTTTCACTCACCAAGGTTTACGGCGTGATGTCAGATATGCATGGCCGGTATCAAGATGTCCCTTCTCGGAAGAGGTCTCTCCGAAGCATGTGTGCAGCAATAGCACACGAATCTAGCCAGGACGACATCAACAAAACTCTTGCTTTGTTTTCCAGCATGCAAGCTGAAAACAAGGGCTTCTACTTTGCGGTGAAAACCGATGAGGAAAGAAGAGTATCCGGTCTGTATTGGTGCCACCAGAAGAGCAGAGCAGATTACACGTGCTTTGGCGACGTCGTGACCTTCGACACAACATACAAGAGCAACCTGTATGAGATGCCGGTGGGTATGTTCGTGGGGGTAAACAATCACCATCAATGCTGTGTTTTTGGTTGTGTTGTTCTTCGCGAAGAAACGGTCGAATCTTTCGAGTGGGCTTACACAACTTTCCTGTCGTCGGTGGAGAACAAAGCACCACAAACATTTTTAACGGGTAAACTTCTTCTTCAACAAGCGCAATATATAAAACGTTTCTTCTGAGGCATCTAACGAAAGAACGACGTGGCCCTTTTTTTATTTTTCTTGTTGCAGACCAAAGCAGGCAGATGGAGCTTGCAATAGCTGTTGTCATGCCAACTACGACACACAGATGGTGCAAGTGGCATGTGTTCAAAAATATGAAGGAAAAGGTAGGCAATTTGTACAGAAAGGGTTCGGAATTCCGCATCGAATTTGATATGCTGATCAATGAGATGATGACGGTGGATGAGTTCGAAAAAGAGTGGGAGACATTAATGTACACTTACGGTCTTAACAAGAACTCATTCATGAAGCAAGTCTACGATGTTAGACATAAATGGGCAAAACCATATTTGAAGGATAACTTCTGCGCAAAAATGTGCAGCACTCAAAGAAGCGAGTGCATGAACAATGTTTTGAAAAGTTATGTAGCAAGATCAGCACCTCTGAATAGTTTTGTTGTCCAATTCAACAAAATGTATGCCGACAGATGTTCCGAAGAGGACTATGAGCACGCCCACACAAGCAAGGTATGTTGAAAGAGTAACAAACACGTTCCGCTCCACCACATATGCATATCATTGTATTTTTAATCGCATGTTTCTATGTTTGAGTTCTTTTCGATCGCGCCAAGTAACGGCAATAACCGAACCAAATTTTTTCACTTATGCAGGACAAGATAGTCCTCAAACTCAATCTACCAATAGAACGCCACGCCTCGCGCGTTTACACAAGAGCAATGTTTAAGATTTTCTCAGATGAGCTATTCCATTCGGGAGCATACGAAGTGAAGGGCAATCAGCTTGATGGGAAGATGATGGTAGAGCATGTCAACGCTGAGACCAGGAAACGCTGGTGCAAGGTCAACTATGAAGTACATGTAGACAGAGAAAGTGACACATACACATGCGAGTGTGGCATGTTTCAGCATTCTGGCATTTTGTGTAGGCACATTCTGAAGGTGAGCATTTGTTTGTTTTCGCACAACATACCCCAGGCCATGTTTTTTGTTTAGACCCTCAGACGTGATCTTCCGCAAATTCCTCATCTTCATCATTTTCCGAATTCCGCAGGTCATGCTTCACGTGAAGCTGCACACCATTCCAAACCAGTACATACTGAAGAGATGGACAAGAAATGCACGCGACAATCTACCCGACCATCTCAAGTGCTACCAGGAGGACGCAAGTGTGCAAGTATCACAGACATTCAGACATAATCTCATATACGTGAAAGCACTTGAGCTAGTGAAGTTGGCAAACACTGCTGTCCCGACATTTCAATATGCAATCAATAAGTTCCATGAAATGCAGGTAGAGCTGCTGAAGATGATTGCCATTGGGGGGTACGAGAACACCACAACAAAGATGAAGAGTTCCACTGGCACAGCGGCAGATGGGGGGAGCTCGGACAAGACGGATGCCAACTGCACACCTGATGCTACACGTCACAAGGGACAGCATGACGATGAGCCTGCGGAAGACATGGACCAAGACATGTATGAAGACGTGCTAGCTCCTGAAAAGAAAAGATCAAAGGGAAGGCCGAAAACAAAACACATGAAACCAGCATCAGAGATTGGTACAAGATACACCAAAAGGAGCTGCTCGATATGCGGGTCAGAGGATCACAACACCAACTCATGCCCGTGCATTGAAGGCGCCACAGGCGCCCCCCAAGGCCCATATGCTTCGGACGATGATGTAGCGGGGCCAGCGGTGGCAGCTGAAGATAACATCTTCACATCATCGGGCAGCAATGCGTTTGGGCTAGAGGCGGAGGCAGAGGAAAACACAATAATCCGTTCAAATCAGAGAAACAACAATAACAAACCACGGTCCGCTCCCAGGAAATGCAAGAACTGCGGGCTAACTGGGCACTATGTGAGCACTTGTCCGACATACAATGGCCCCAGGAAGCCACCCAAAGAGGTCAGATGCACAAAGTGCAAGCTTGGGGGTCACTACCACACCACTTGCGGCGGCGACACAACCTACAAGCGCAAGCATGATCCTTAGAACATCATTGCAGCTGAAAGTTTCGCGATGCACCACCCGATGAAGACAAAGTGCCCACAGGTGGCACTTCTGGAGTTTCGTTGCCGCAATAAGAACTTTTCCATTAGCATAATTGTTCCTTTCTTACTAAGATTATGTTCCCCCCATATTAAAAACTTCATACTTGGTTGCACTTGTTTTTATTGTAAGCTAATTATACATTGGCACATGGTTATTATTATGTATGGTAGAAACAACCATCCTCTTTTTTTTAGCTCTGCTGTAGGGTTAAGCACTTCTTTCTCGCTCTATCATGTTTTCAATTTTTTTTGCTTACAATATGATCTACACATTTCTTACGAAAGAACAAATGGGCATACGTCAAGAAGAGTGGCAGGTAGAGGTCGTATGTCGATTTCTCTGTTGCAGGCACATCGATATCTTTTTCGGATCCTGTTTTCGATGGAAATGGTTCATTTTTTTTGTGTTGTACAACTACGATTTTAAATTATGATTTGTCGCCATTTTTACATATTGTTCTTGTTTCAAATAGTATTATAATAGAGACGCCACGGAGGACGAAGAAGACCCGACTATGAGTAGAGTTTATACCTTTCCCACCAAGTTTATGCATTACCAGTCGAAGAACTTCTGCATATTCATCTTTCTTACATTTTGACACGCGCGTCATCGTCGGTGGTTTTACAATTCGGTTGTTTTCACCATAGTTCACGGTCGAACAGCCACCGAGAGTCGAATGGGCCATTCAAACAAACACAAAGAATCCTGGCAGCCGCGGGGACACTGCTTGTATAGTGATTGGGTTTTGCAAGGCATGTCGTGCGGAAAACCCCACCAGGAGCAGACTTGTATATTTCTTCTAATTTTTAGGACGCGGGCAATGTAGGTGATTTTTAATTCCCACCTTTGCGCAAGGTTGCACCACCACCCAATGTGGTAGGGCCCATTTGAAACCAACAAAAAATAAACCACCCGCCGCAGGGACGGTGCTTTTGTAATGATTGGTGGTTGCAATCCTATTTTTGTGCGCAAACAACATCAGTGAAATACAGATGACGAAAAACACCCACCAACAGCGGGTTTCTCTCTTTGTTACTAAGTTTACGGAATTCCATCCGAAGAGCTTATGGAGGTTCATGTCCCTTTTATTTCTGTTCCACGGGCGAACACATGTTTTCAAAGGCGTTTGCTTGCGCGTACCATCTGGGATATGCGGTGCGGCGGATGGCTGCGGCACACGGTGGGAGGTCGTCCCGTCTTCGGACGGCGACTGTTTGGCGCGGCGGGTGGCCCAGTCAACGACGGCGGCGGCGGCGGCGCATCCACAATCCGTACCATTTACGACACTGCAGCCTCTTTGCTTGCAGCAAACAGGCTTATGTGCAAACGAAATTATAGAACATAAGCTGTGAACCATATTTGCTACCCAGAGAGGGGGACACGCTCAGAAATGAAAAAAATATTTTGACAAAGGCAACCACCACAATTATATTAATCTGCAACAGTCTTGTCGGAATCCTCACTTACAAGCTTAACAAACTGATGAAGGTACTACAGTACTGCAAACATATATTTTTTTGAAACTCAGTACTGCAAACATTCGAAGCCGTATCTGGGCTGACTCAATAAAAAAAGAAACAAACTGAACTAAAGCTTGAATTAAAGATACAATGATGCATCACGGCGCGGGAAGGGAAAGCATCAAGGCAGCGGGACGGTCACAACAAACGACGGCACAACTAAAGATGATGGGGCGACAGCGAGTAAGCCGCCGGCGTGGCGTCCACCAGCGGGACCATGCACGGCACCATCGCGCCCCCCTCCCCGGAAACATAATACAGGGCGTAAAGCTGTTGCAGCCCGAGCATTGACGAGTGGATCGCTGTCCTGTCAACATATCCAGGGACCCATGCACATGTAGACGGCACTGCTTCGCTGACCAACGGGCGATATCCACGTCTCCCTAGACGGCACCGAGCGGACAGTGCTTGTGGAGCCGGTGGTATCTCCTGCACTCCGTCCACATGGAAGAGCACGTGCCGCCTTCGAAGAAGACCACAGCCATAAACAAGGCTGTGCAGCTGCTCCACCTCCACAAGCGGCAGGTCGATGTCACCAAGATCTCCATCCACGTCACAACCATCTGCGAGGTCGAGGCGCGAAACCCGAGGAATGATGTCCGGGTGATCAACCTCCGCGTGCAGCACGTAGAAGGCCACTTCCCTTTCCATGTACGTATCAATCTCCATGGAGACGATCCTGCACATGGGTAGGAGTTTCTTCGCCGTCTCAAGCGACCACGCCTGCTTAGGGATTCCCTCGAGGAGAACACGCACTCGGTAACGTGGACGCACCAGCTCGGCGCCGAAGTCAGGCGTCCATTCCTGGACGCGAAATGGTGTGGCCCAGCCGTCGTGGAACACCCTCGCGGACGCAACTCAATCGCGCCACCCCTCATCCGTGAAACGGACAAGGTGGGAGCCACACGAGATGATGGAGACGTCGACTGCCGCTCTCGGGATGTCGTCGAACTCGGCGAGGATTGCTTCCTTCACATCTGCCGGGTCGACGCACGGGCCGGTGACTACAACAGCCGTCGCTTGGAGACGGTTTTCTTCTTCCACCATGGCAGGGGTGCGCTCAATCACGCAGTGAGACATGAACGGACGGCCGTTTGCCTCGGAGGAGAACAACATCGGGGAAGACACGTTCTCCATGGGGTGGGTGTCTTTGGTTATTTCCTCACACACTAGCTCAACGCCGAAATGTGTTTCCGTGCTTTTGGCACTACCCGCGGTCTAATTTATATCAACATGCGCGTCTTTGATTCTGAACGCCCCACCCAACTGCACATGCTATGGTAGGAACATGCACGCCTAATATCATTGGATTTGACGATGCCCGGCTACCGCCCGACGGCATGCACCCGGGAACACGGGAGTTCTTAATTACGCCCCATGAAAAGTGGGCACGCGGGGCTCACGTGTCGGCGGCTGTACCGGACGTACAGAGTACTGTACTGCCAGGAATGCTAGGAATGGGTACTGTCCGTATATCAATGGCACACAGATGTGTGTCCTGAACTTTACCATTGGGGATTGATGACCGTTCGGACCATGCATCTGCGCATGAATCATACACTGATGAGAGGAACTTGGTTCCGCGCGCCGTCTGCCTGCACTAATTTTTGCCTTGCAACGCATCTGTTTCTCTGACGACACATGCACGGCAGAGAGGAGATGAAAGCAAATAAAACAAAAAACGCAGCACGCCAGGCAGCGGTGACCACTCTGTCTTCCTGTTAAACAACATAGTTATACAAAAAAAAGAAGATAGAACTGGACCAAAAAAAACACGAGGGCATGCCTGTCAACTGATAGCGTATTCAAAGTGGTCTAGAACTAGGATACAAGCTTTGAAACAAAGTAACAAAACAAAGATCCTTTAGACAAATCAACCAACAGTCAGACAGAAGGAAAGCGCAGCCACGGCAAAGAGCACCCCAAAAGAACAGCGGTGCGGAGACCGGAACGCCACCTAAGGTCACGCTGTTCAAGAGGACAAAAGTTGCGTAATCCTGATCGGCGCAGTTCGTCGTTCTCTTCCTCGAGCCGAAGAATCCTGTCACGAAGATCCACCAACAGCTCTCGCATGTATGGGCTCGGCCTGGGGTCTTGCCAGTACCAGAGAGGTCTGTGGCAAACCTGCATACATATACAAGCTCACCGTTTGAGGCACATCGTCGTCCGGTAACCAAGACACGCAAGAGAGGAAGATGATCTGCCACTTACCGCCGCCCGTTTTCAAGACATGTACCTACGCCCCGGGTTGGCGTTTGTCCACGAGGTCAGCCGCGCTGCCTTTGCGCCGCAGCTGCAGAAAACGGCTGGCTCGTAGTCCAGCGGGTCGACGATGTACGGCAGAGGCGGTCTTCTGCCACTCGCCGACCGAGGCGCGGTGGAGCTGGACATGGCTGCAAACCGCTTAATTGCGGAAGACAGGGCTAGGAGGACCGGTGGGGGAGGAGGGGGTTGGGGGTTGTGTGTGTGCCATTTGGCCCCATGGATCTTGGACGGTTTTGTAGCGACGCCCAGATCCTCGCGCGCCGTGCGATCCGTGTGTATCGCCAGAGCGAGAAGTGACCAGACGAGCACGGGCCGTCATAAAGAAACCCAAAAGCCGAAAGCATGGGCCAATGGGCAGAGAGATGAACACGACCATGCAGTACAAGACAAACAAAACTTTGCATCGCCTTGGTTTTTACAGGAGCGCACAGTAAAAATCTTGTCATGTTCTCAGAAGCCAACCAACCAGCCAAGCCCTCATCACTGCCCGCCACTGTCTACATCTCGACGGCAGCCACGCAAAAATATTGACCAAGCAGCGTTCCATTCTACAAATGTACTGCTAGCTCGGTAGTTCGTTTTCGATGTAAAAAAAAATAGGCCATGCAAAAAAAACACTATCAAAACATTAGTAAGCATGATTCACTGCACCTAACCCCTCAAAAAATCTACTGCATGGATTCAACCGTGCCCACCTCACGGACCGGCAGCGAACAGAAGTACACGCTCCATTCAACGCAAAGCCGCCCTCGGTGCTTGCACAACATCTTGAACATGCATGCACTTTTTGCTCATTATTTAGAAAAAAGTTTTGACTACTGACAATTCTGTTTTCTCTCTCTCCTCCGACCTCCCTAGCTCATTGTCTGTTGGCATCGCCCCTCCATAAATACACGCACATCTCCGAGGCGGTTTAAGGTGTAGACAATGAAAAACACGGAGAGGACTTCTAAGTGTTGATGTTGTTTGAAAGCAATGTGAACATTAAAAAAAAATAAGGCCACCAGTTTTGAGTTGACCGGCTCGACGAGGGAGCCACACCCCCTTCCACCTCATAGGTTTACCCGGCACTCCACTACTCTGCTCCCGGAAGTCCTTTCATCTGTGATTTTCCAGCCCCTAGTTTGTGCGGGGCTTCGGCCACCGCCAGACACCGGTGTCTTTCATTATGCTTGGCCACACAACACATGGCCTGTAACGTAGCTTGCAAGTCTGGCCGCGCTCCGTGGCTCCATCGGCGCCACTAACAGTACCTGGATTATATGACGGCACTGCAAACACTTGCGGCGGTGAGAGCGTGGTGTTCGGCTTGCGGGGGACGTCCCCTTTTCTTGGACGTTGGCGCTTCGTGCCGTTATCGTTGATGAAGTCGTTGGCTGGGTCGCAGGAGGCGTCCTAGCTGAAGACTTTGGTGATGTTTGTTGTCTAGTATTAGGTCGGTTTTGTGTATTCTGTTTTGCTGAGGCGATGACGTGTTTTTTTTGCGCATCCCCAGAAATAAGTACGGACTTTTTCGTCCATTTTTCATGTCGAAGTGGTCTACCTATCAAATTAAGTACGAAAGTCGCTTAAGCACCGATGGCACGCCTTGGGGTTCGATCGGCGACAATGAATCCCCAGGACTCATTACATGACTTCAACCATTACCGTTTTGATCTAACATATGTATTTTTTATATTGAAATACCGAACCGTACCGGCGGATGAACCGGCCAATTCATAATAGGCGGACCCATTATTTTGTTTTTATGTTCAAACTGTTTTCAAACCACATCAGCAATCTGGATTACTATCCATATTTTCATTTTTCACATCTAAAACCACATCGGCACTTGTATTATTCTTCATGTTCTTACTTTTGTTAGGGCCAACGGACAGATCGAATCAACTTAACCGGCGGCGCGTCCACTAAAAAAACATTTTCCCTGTTCATCTCTGCATGTCTTCTCTTACAAACGATCCACATTAGCAATAAACAGTAAAGCACTTACGTTTTTATGTCACACCTGACGATTTAACCTTATTAAGGGTCTGTTAAATATCGTACTAATCCATCATTTTGCTTTTTACAACCTTGCAATTTGGGTCCGTATTTTGGGCTGGAACAACAATACGCATTACATGAAAATAAGAGATGGCTATGGCATTTGACAACGGGATTGACGGCAATAAAAGATGGCTAGGCAATCTTTAACAACCTATATTTCGATCGGGGTGAAGTCTGGCAAATCCCACTTTCAAGTACTCCCTCCGTTCCTCAATATAAGGTGTATTATTTCTCCAAAAAGTCAAACTTCTCTAAGTTTGACCAAGTTTATAGGCAAAAATATCAATATCTAGAATACCAAATCAGTATCACTAGATTCATCATGGATATTTTTACATTTTATATATTTTGTATTATAAATCTTTATATATTTTGCTATAAAGTTGGTCAACCATAGATAACAGTTGACTTTTTGAAAAACTAATACACCTTATATTTAGGAACGGAGGGAGTAATTATTTTTTCTCTGCGGCATACAAGATGGCTCGCTGAATCCGCAGCACAACTTTCGTGTCTCATTTTTGTTTTCCGCCCGCATAATCATATAGTGGCTTCTGTTGCGGGCATGATGCCGTTCACTCATTTATTCCCCCGCGCAAACAGTTTGCATAATCAACACTCGCACAGTCAGATTCTAAATCCATGGATTCGAATGAGAAGAATGATAATTTCGATGGAAAAATAACATGCCAAACACTTAGATCAACATCTTTCCCCCCGAAGAAATGAAGGCATCAAGTCTGCCGTTACATTCAAATAATATCAAATAGTACTACAGTGCAAAGTACGAAATGGATAACTAAGACATGATAAAAAAGATACATGGATCAATAGATGATCCGGACGCAGACGTCCTGGTACTGCAAATTCTCAATGTAGCTACAACATTACATAGGAAAAAAAAGCGCAATCACTGTGCGGGATACAAGTCATTCCTTCAACCAGCGCCAGGATGACAGAAATTCAGAGATGAGCGGGGAAATGCGGCGGCCAGGCGACTGTCACGGGGACTATGTTGCTCATGAAGGCGTGCTGGGTTGAGTCGAAGAGGTCGTGCACCTCCCCCGCCTCCATGCTGATGCAGTACACCCGAGTGTCGAAGCCGAAAATCATGAAGAGACGACGAGCACCCTCGTCAACAACCACTAGCTTAATACAGAAAAACTGGGTGTCCCATATTGGGAAGTCGATCCCTCCCTCTGGAGCAACTCTGATCCACATAACATTGGTGCTTGGGACACCAAACATCTCAGGGATCGACACGGAGTACCTCTCCACCCACCCACCCGCTGGTTCGCGGTCCCATACGCGCACGCGCACGCCCTGGATCTGAGCAATGCACAGCTCGCCGGACGTGGTTCATGTCACTCTGTAGTCCGTACCTGCAGCGTCTTCGATGACGCCGAAGTCTCTCGGCAGTTGGACAGCCTCGAACGTCTGCTCGTTGGTGTTGTATGCCACCACACTGTCTGTCACATCCCTAGCTGCTGGTAGTGCTCTAGGCTAGCTCATGTGTGCATCATGTTTAAATTCTGAAAATTTGAACTGAGGAATTCAGAAGCCTCAAAACTTAAATAAAAGAGGGGCAAGAAACCCTAAAATTGCAATCAGTAAATCCAAAATGCCCTAGAAATAGCTCTGACAAATTTGGCAAGAGTTATAAATCAAACCAAAATTTTGGGACATTTCTAAGGAATTATTGGGCTCTGATTTTAAATCAATACTTTATTTGAATTTGGAGTTATATTCATAATATATAATGAATATATTTTCAAATGACCTGAGATATTTTTATTATGTGTGGAGAAGTCCATTAGGTGACTTAAAAATATCCAGGGAAGTTTAGGCACTGTTTTCAAATTCTGTTTGAATTAAAATTCAGTGCCAATTAAATAAAACAGAACAAAAATAGAAAACAGTAAATAAAAAAGAGAGAGAGAGAGAAGCCCAGCTTACCTGGCGCCACGAACCGGCCCAGCTTTGCCCCCCCATCGCTGGCCCAGCTGGTGGCCCAGCCCACCACCGCAAACCCCCTCGCCGCTCGTCGTCTTCCTCTGCCAGTAGGCAGAGGCGAGGCGTGGCGCGCGCCCGAGAGCCCCGACGCCACCTCCTGCTTCGCCGCCCTCATAGCGACCCCACGACGCCGCCCCACGCTCCCTCTCGCTTTCCCCTCCTCTCCCTGGATCTCACTCTCTCCCCGAGCTCGTCTCTCTCCCTCTCTCTCCCGAACCCGAGCACTATCGCCGCCGCCGACGAACACCACCCCGGCCATCGCCTCCCCCTCGTCCCCTCGAGCAGTCCACGAGCTCCGCCGTGCCGCCCTCGCCCTCCCCGCTGTCACACGCGACCGGAGTAGCCCCGAAGCGCCGCCCCGACGTTCTTCCCCTCCTCGGACCCGCCGATCGCTGTCGCCGAATTCGCCGCCGACAGGACGCCCCCGAGCCCGCTGACCACCTCTCCCTCTCCACGGTGAACTCCTCTTCCTCTCCCCCTAGCCCCGTGTTTGTTCGGCCTCCGTAGCCGCCGTTTCCACCTCACCGGAAACTCCCCGCCGCCGGCCATGGCGCCGCCGTGGCCAGGGCCACCCCAGCTGGCGCCCGAGCATGCTACCAAGTTCGCCGCCCTCCCAGGAGCCTGCAGCGCCCTTCCGTTTCCCCTCTAGTGCACCGCAGCATCGAGCCCGAGCTCGCCCGAGCTCCGGCGGCCGCCTAGGTCGCCGCCGGCACCGATTCCGGCCGCCCCGAGCGCAACTGACTCCACCAAGAGCTTCGGCTCATCCCCAGCTCCTCCTAGATGCCCTCCGCGGCCCATTTGGTCGCCGGAGTGGCCAAAACCACTCTCGCCGCCGCGTCGGGCTCGCCGGCGGCTAAACGCCGGCAGCCGACTTTGACTTTGACCACGGGTGGGCCCCGGTTGACTCTCCTGAGTCAATGACAGGTGGGGCCCAGCCATGTTAACTATTAGGATTAGTTTTAATTAATTTTAGTTAAGCTAATCACACTGACACGCGGGACCCACTGTCAGGTTTGACCCGGACCATGTCCCGTTGACCACTGACGTCACACTGACGTCAGGCTGACGCGGTAATTGATTTTCTGGATTTATTATAATTCAAAAAATTCCAGAAAATGCCTAAAACTTCAATAAATCATAGAAAATTAACCGTATCTCCAAATTAAATAATTTATATATGAAAAATTATCAGAAAAATTCAAGGAATCCATCTGTAACATTTTCATGCATGTTAGAACAACTTATAGCTGCTGTTTAGCACAAATCAATTAAAGGGCATTTATTTAATCACATATGGAGTTTGAATTTGAATTTTATATTCAAACCAACTTCATTTAATCTGTTGCTAGTTGCATTAGCCCAAAACACATTCATTTTGCCATGTCATGATCATGCTTCATATTGTGCATTGCATTGATTGTGTTCCTTTCTGTGTTGCCGGTATTTGTCCCCTCTCGATAGACGTGATACCGATGATGTGATCGTTGACACTGATGAAGACTCAATGTTATCTTCAGAAGTGCCAGGCAAGCAAAACCCCCTTGTTCATTCCGATACAATCCCACTCTCTCGCTCCTGCTCTCTTTTACTGCATTAGGACAACATCGATTCATCTGTTACTTGCTGCGGTAGCTGAACCCCTTTATCCTCTGCATGACCTGTCATTCCACAGTAATTAGATGAAACCCACTAGCATGAGTAGGAGTTGTTTGAGCCCTGATGTGCCTACTCATTCATGCTTGTTTGTCATGCCTGCTACTGCTTAGAGTTGAGTCAGGTCTGATTCATCGGGGATGAATCAGAGGCGTGTGAACATGTCCTACTGTGTGTGAGCTAAGCGTGTGAACACGATTTGGTAAAGGTAGCGGTGAGAGGCCATGTAGGAGTACATGGTGGGTTGTCTCATTGCAGCCGTCCTCAGGAACTGAGTTCTGTGTTTGTGATCCATGACCAGTTACTACCACACATTGGGTTCCGGTAACTCGACCCCTCTCGACTTATTAACCAACATGATCTCTGTCCAGGAGTTGCAACTAGTTTCTGGTGTTTGTAGGTAGTGTTAGTAGTCTACCAAGTGGCACCCGGTACAGGTGGGCTTGGGACAGACTAGGCACAGTGGCACGGTGTACCAAGTGGCACCCGGATGGTGGGCTTGGGAACCCTGCTCACATCGTTTGGGGCCGTGAGCGACACCCCGGCCGGATCTCCTTGCGGATGGAACCCGAATAGGCGATAAACCTGGACTAGAGGCTTGTTCGGTTAGTCAGGTCGTGGCCGACTCCCTCGCCCGGTTTCCGCTTGAAGGTTGCCGAGGTACATGACGTGTACAGGGCGGTAAGTGGCGGGAGCGTGTGTGAAGAAGTACACCCCTGCAGGGTTATCATTATCTATTCGAATAGCCGGATTCCTCGGATATGGAAACGTGGACCCCTTGCATAGTTCATAGACAAGTGAAAGTGGATACTCTAAAATACGCAAGATAAGCGTGAGTGCTATGGATGGCGTTCTCGTAGGGAGACGGGAGCGGATCCATAGTGGTGTATTGATATGGTGAATATGTGGACTCGTGTGCGCCACCTCAAAAGAGTTACTTGCAGTCGTAGTTCAGGATAGCCACCGAGTCAAAGCTGGCTTGCTGCAGTCAAACTCCACCATCCCCTTTGTTGATAATGATGCATATGTAGTTAGTTCTGATGTAAGTCTTGCTGGGTACATTTGTACTCACGTTTGCCTATTTTATGTTTTGCAGAGAGACTTCAGTCTCACTAGTAGTTCCACGTGGACTTCGACGTTTAGCTTGTTACCTCAGCTACGATCTTGTGCCCTCGGCGGGATCTGGTAGATAGTCAGGCTTCTCAGCCTTTTTCATTTATAGATGTCTGTACCCAGACATGATAGCTTCCGCTTGTGCTTTGATTTGTATGCTCTGAATGTTGGGTCATGAGACCCATGCTTGTAATATCTCGCTCCTCGGAGCCTATTGAATAAATTACTTGAGTCGTAGGGTCATGTTGTGATGTCATGTTGTATTTGCACATATCGAGCATATTGTGTGTATGTTTTGAAATGCTTGGTATGTGTGGGATCTGACCATCTAGTTGTTTATCTTTAGTAGCCTCTCTTACGGGGAAATATCTCCTAGTGTTTCCACCGAGCCATGGTAGCTTGCTACTGCTCCGGAACACTTAGGCTGGCCGACATGTGTCCTTCTTCGTTCTTGTGTCTGTCCCTTCGGGGAAATGTCACGCGATGAATACCGGAGTCCTGTTAGCCCGCTACAGCCCGGTTCACCGGAGTCCTGCTAGCCCAGTGCTACAGCCTGGATTCACTCGCTGATGACCGACACGTTCGATGCTGGGTCATGGATGCCTGTCCCTGTAAGTCTGTGCCACTTTGGGTTTACGACTAGCCATGTCAGCCCGGGCTCCTTATCATATGGATGCTAGCGACACTGTCATATACGTGTGCCAAAAGGCGCAAACGGTCCCGGGCTAAGGTAAGGCGACGCCCGTGGGAATACCGTGCGTGAGGCCGCAAAGTGATATGAGGTGTTACATGCTAGATCGATGTGGCATTGAGTCGGGGTCCTGACAGCGTTGGTTCAGAGCTTGACTGCCTGTAGGATTACCAAGCCAAACTGGTCGAAGTTGAGTCTAGAAATTCTTTAGTTATATAAGGGAATTGATTGTGGGATGGAACGTAGGGCTCTTTTACTCCTTATACCTCATGGCCTTCTGATCTGAGTCATCTTATCTTTCCTGCGGGGTTAAGGAATTAGGCTATCTCTTCTTTCTATTAGGATCACGTGTTACCAATCCGTAGACTTATAAGATTGTTGGATTAAGTCTCAGTTCAGTTCCTACTACTTCCGTATGTTAATTGTTGATCTCGAAACCTTGATATTGAGTTTCTGAGTGGTTATGCCACCATTTTTGTGAATGTCTCAAATCCTTTCTGAGCATTTACAGCCGTTATGCTGTCCGAGTCATCCCAGGTTTCTAAGTAGTCTGATGCATTTGCAAATCCTTTCTTCCCGTTTCAATGTTCCCATGGGCCAGATTAACCACACTAATCAGTGAGTTGAGGTACTCCGTTACCTTGACATATATGTTGGAGATATTATTATGACCCTAGGTGTCTTAGGGGATCATCTAGTAATTTAGCCATGATTTTTGTTCCCAGTGTGATGATTCTGGCCATCATTCTCGAAAGCATCCCGTGATGCTACTTAGTAATAGGTATTCTGTTCCTGGGTTCTTGAACCCGAGATTCACTCTACCTACTTCATGCTGATAGTAATTGCTAGCGCCTTTAGGATATTAGTAACCTTTGCGATAGTCCTTGAAGTCCGTGGTATCTTCTTCTTCCAAATACCATGAACTACTTATGGTAGAAGTTCCTCGTTGAACTGAAATATCACAACAGGATTATTCTTGAGGAGTTCTCCATTCATAAATCGTGACTCTGCCAGTTCTACCTTTCTGCATGGATTATCCGGAAGAATTATGTTGAACTTGGTTCGACATACTAATTCATGCATCCACAACTCAGAAAGTTATATGTTCCTTTGAGTTGACCCTCTTTAGTTGTTTTCTGACCCTTGTCTATCAATTGATAGTCAAGAGTATGCATGCATTCGTTATCGATGCCTATTACTCTTGTGGTCCGTCAAGCCATTCTGTCCTGAATGACTTGGAGAAACAAACTCCAGTACCTCATCCATATCTAGGATTGGGTCAAAGCAGTTGTATTCCGCAGATCAAATGCCAATCCAGCTTTTGGTTCTGTTCTACCTTGGAGTATTACCCCCTTTATGTCAGAATTGTCATGAGAACTGCACCAACTCTCATGAATTTTGACGTAGTGATACTTCTCACCATCATTAGTCATTCCTCGGCCCTCGTGTTGATGCAACCGGAATACCGACAAGTGAATCGTGATGTGTGAAATCAATACTCCTAGCAACCTCGTTGCTTGGTAGTAAAAGGGCAATAATTTCATTCTTAGCGTGTTGGTTCTTGAATCACCATTCTAAGATTGATCGGGCTACCTTGTCCATCTTTCCGGTGCACCCTTCGATCAATGAGTTAGGATTGTGCCAATCCCTCGCTCTGTTGATCATATCGTCTTGCCCTGAAAAGCAAGATTGTTCCTGAGCTTAATAGCATATCGGTGGTTGTGATTTTCCGATTATCTTCTCGGAAGTATCACCGGGTCGTCACCCGACCGCTATGTTGAGATCGTAATCAAGTTGGTTTATCCTTGTAAACCACCCCTTCTCCGAGAGTCTGTGTTGGATACCCCTGAGCTAGATGGTTAAGCTGAACAGCAACTTGGAGAGTTGGAAGATAAAAGCTTGCCTAACTTAGTTCGTTCCAAAGGGATATTCTTGTGTAGTGTGTGTTGAAGAAAGGTGATATCTTCATCGATTGGTCCCTGTGATCAGTTGCTGGATCTATTATCTTATCCAATCTTTGATTTGAGTATGGGCTATCGTCAAATCAAATCAGAACCAACGATATTCGTAATGTTGTCTTACTCGTGGTTTTCCTCGAGCATACACCATTATATTCTTATGGGTCTGACCAATGCTATCACCGTGTTCACACGATGGTGGAAGTCCAGTGATATGGGAATTCCGATGAGTTGTTGTTGAGCTCATCGACAACATCCTTATCTTCTCCATGATTCTGTTGGACATTAAGCTAGTGTTGGAAACTTTGTAAACAATGCCTTCGAGTTCCGTCTCTGAGGTATATGTTTGGATGAAAGAAGTGACTTCCTTTGATTCACGTGCATTTGATGTAAGTTGCCGCCGTGAATTCGAGAAAGCATGTTTTTACCTCCTCTGGAACCATCCCAAGTCAGTTATGCACGTGCGAAGTATTCTGTGGTTTGATAGACTGATCATCTTCATTCCATATGTGTATCCTAGCACACCAAGCCACTGACTGATTTGTTCAAGGAGAAGGAGTATCTTCATAAGAGCTAATCCGGACTTATGAAAGAACTTCGATATCCTCGCTGATGGTTCCCAACCAGAACTCGGTAGTGTTTTATTGTAAGACTACCATGTGATCATGTTTGTCTGGGACAGCGTGTTCACATGTTTGTAGCAGAACCAGCTCATGTTTTGGAGCTTGCTATCGTAGTTCATTTCCTGAGAATCTCGCAACGTCATCTCGTCGAATTGTGTTGCAAACTTTCGTTTTCTTCCTAGACTCAATGAGTCTGGAATATTCTGACACCAACCAGTTCTGAATCTCAGGCAGATATGATGGTTGGAGCATTTCCCAAGAACTATGATATTGGTCCCTCGATAACTGGTGAAGTGGATGTCGTGGCCAGCACCACCCAGCCGAAAGACCTGTTATTGTAGTATCTTGATTGAGGAAGTTGGCCACCTCCCCATAGGGATTTCGTAGGGTTTACTCCCTAGTTGCACCTATGGATTTTTGTGTTCCGAAGTCCGACCTTTTTACTTGATGTTTTAGATATCAAACCATATCTATGAATGGGTTACACTAGCACATCAAGGAGAACATTAGAAGCGGAGTGCTAAATGTCTCTCGGTCGATCATCCAGATTTTGTTCCTTGGCTTCGCTAAGGTGAAATCTGAGAAAGTGTTATCCTCCTCTACATCTGCATCGTCCATCGCCATTCATCATGATAGTATGTTGTGTTGTCAGCACCTTGACACGGATGTTGATGAAACCTTGATGAATATGAAAATGCTCAAGTTCCTGAGAGCACGCACAAGCGCTACGTGTTATCATCGGCTCTAACTGGGATTCCTCTCAGTTTCCTCGGAAATGCTATGACCTTTCAAACCGTGAATTCACTCTCTATTGTTGGGTTCTTCCCCAGTTACCAGAATCATTCCCAGCATTTGCATTTTGTTCCTAGCTTGCACCGCCAATGTGCCATTCTACCATGGGTCTCTTCCATTTCCGGTGGTAAGCAAATTCATCCATTACGTTGTCTTCAACAAGGTAATCCACATCATCCAAGTCCAAGTATGCCATTCTACCGACCCCCGCCAATCGATTGCTGTGAATTGCCTTAGGCTGGTATGAAGAGTTTTCAATGATCTCTGAATCAAAAGTAATTCTTTTTGCCACTTAAGGTAATAATCTACGAATCACCCTCCTCCAGGATGTTTCGTCGTGGTATCATAGCAACTCAACTCCTCGCTACGTTGACAATCGTTTACCACCCTCTTAAGCGTGAAATTGTTGTCTACCTAGTGAACCCTCGTCATCTGTTCCACTCCATCCCTCTAGAGGTGTGCTTCGTCTCTCAGCTCGAGAGATGTTGTTATGTCTCATTCCGTGAGTTGTTCGATCTTCGAGAAGATCGACCCTTCTAGAGTCTCCTTCTTCCCTCCATGTCATGTTGACAGGATTTCTTAGAGCAAGACGACAAGACAAAGATGGTGTTCAAATCAACGTTCATTTGAAGTGCACCCTGGATCGTGAAGTTTGTGCTAGGTCGCGTTCCCCCTCCACCTTACCCTACGCTTGAATCTCGAGACGAGATTCTTGTTTAGTGGGGGTGAGTTGTCACATCCCTAGCTGCTGGTAGTGCTCTAGGCTAGCTCATGTGTGCATCATGTTTAAATTCTGAAAATTTGAACTGAGGAATTCAGAAGCCTCAAAACTTAAATAAAAGAGGGGCAAGAAACCCTAAAATTGCAATCAGTAAATCCAAAATGCCCTAGAAATAGCTCTGACAATTTGGCAAGAGTTATAAATCAAACCAAAATTTTGGGACATTTCTAAGGAATTATTGGGCTCTGATTTTAAATCAATACTTTATTTGAATTTGGAGTTATATTCATAATATATAATGAATATATTTTCAAATGACCTGAGATATTTTTATTATGTGTGGAGAAGTCCATTAGGTGACTTAAAAATATCCAGGGAAGTTTAGGCACTGTTTTCAAATTCTGTTTGAATTAAAATTCAGTGCCAATTAAATAAAACAGAACAAAAATAGAAAACAGTAAATAAAAAAGAGAGAGAGAGAGAAGCCCAGCTTACCTGGCGCCACGAACCGGCCCAGCTTTGCCCCCCCCCCATCGCTGGCCCAGCTGGTGGCCCAGCCCACCACCGCAAACCCCCTCGCCGCTCGTCGTCTTCCTCTGCCAGTAGGCAGAGGCGAGGCGTGGCGCGCGCCCGAGAGCCCCGACGCCACCTCCTGCTTCGCGGCCCTCCTAGCGACCCCACGACGCCGCCCCACGCTCCCTCTCGCTTTCCCCTCCTCTCCCTGGATCTCACTCTCTCCCCGAGCTCGTCTCTCTCCCTCTCTCTCCCGAACCCGAGCACTATCGCCGCCGCCGACGAACACCACCCCGGCCATCGCCTCCCCCTCGTCCCCTCGAGCAGTCCACGAGCTCCGCCGTGCCGCCCTCGCCCTCCCCGCTGTCACACGCGACCGGAGAAGCCCCGAAGCGCCGCCCCGACGTTCTTCCCCTCCTCGGACCCGCCGATCGCTGTCGCCGAATTCGCCGCCGACAGGACGCCCCCGAGCCCGCTGACCACCTCTCCCTCTCCACGGTGAACTCCTCTTCCTCTCCCCCTAGCCCCGTGTTTGTTCGGCCTCCGTAGCCGCCGTTTCCACCTCACCGGAAACTCCCCGCCGCCGGCCATGGCGCCGCCGTGGCCAGGGCCACCCCAGCTGGCGCCCGAGCATGCTACCAAGTTCGCCGCCCTCCCAGGAGCCTGCAGCGCCCTTCCGTTTCCCCTCTAGTGCACCGCAGCGTCGAGCCCGAGCTCGCCCGAGCTCCGGCGGCCGCCTAGGTCGCCGCCGGCACCGATTCCGGCCGCCCCGAGCGCAACTGACTCCACCAAGAGCTTCGGCTCGTCCCCAGCTCCTCCTAGATGCCCTCCGCGGCCCATTTGGTCGCCGGAGTGGCCAAAACCACTCTCGCCGCCGCGTCGGGCTCGCCGGCGGCTAAACGCCGGCAGCCGACTTTGACTTTGACCACGGGTGGGCCCCGGTTGACTCTCCTGAGTCAATGACAGGTGGGGCCCAGCCCTGTTAACTATTAGGATTAGTTTTAATTAATTTTAGTTAAGCTAATCACACTGACACGCGGGACCCACTGTCAGGTTTGACCCGGACCATGTCCCGTTGACCACTGACGTCACACTGACGTCAGGCTGACGCGGTAATTGATTTTCTGGATTTATTATAATTCAGGAAATTCCAGAAAATGCCTAAAACTTCAATAAATCATAGAAAATTAACCGTAACTCCAAATTAAATAATTTATATATGAAAAATTATCAGAAAAATTCAAGGAATCCATCTGTACCATTTTCATGCATGTTAGAACAACTTATAGCTGCTGTTTAGCACAAATCAATTAAAGGGCATTTATTTAATCACATATGGAGTTTGAATTTGAATTTTATATTCAAACCAACTTCATTTAATCTGTTGCTAGTTGCATTAGCCCAAAACACATTCATTTTGCCATGTCATGATCATGCATCATATTGTGCATTGCATTGATTGTGTTCCTTTCTGTGTTGCCGGTATTTGTCCCCTCTCGATAGACGTGATACCGATGATGTGATCGTTGACACTGATGAAGACTCAATGTTATCTTCAGAAGTGCCAGGCAAGCAAAACCCCCTTGTTCATTCCGATACAATCCCACTCTCTCGCTCCTGCTCTCTTTTACTGCATTAGGACAACATCGATTCATCTGTTACTTGCTGCGGTAGCTGAACCCCTTTATCCTCTGCATGACCTGTCATTCCACAGTAATTAGATGAAACCCACTAGCATGAGTAGGAGTTGTTTGAGCCCTGATGTGCCTACTCATTCATGCTTGTTTGTCATGCCTGCTACTGCTTAGAGTTGAGTCAGGTCTGATTCATCGGGGATGAATCAGAGGCGTGTGAACATGTCCTACTGTGTGTGAGCTAAGCGTGTGAACACGATTTGGTAAAGGTAGCGGTGAGAGGCCATGTAGGAGTACATGGTGGGTTGTCTCATTGCAGCCGTCCTCAGGAACTGAGTTCTGTGTTTGTGATCCATGACCAGTTACTACCACACATTGGGTTCCGGTAACTCGACCCCTCTCGACTTATTAACCAACATGATCTCTGTCCAGGAGTTGCAACTAGTTTCTGGTGTTTGTAGGTAGTGTTAGTAGTCTACCAAGTGGCACCCGGTACAGGTGGGCTTGGGACAGACTAGGCACAGTGGCACGGTGTACCAAGTGGCACCCGGATGGTGGGCTTGGGAACCCTGCTCACATCGTTTGGGGCCGTGAGCGACACCCCGGCCGGATCTCCTTGCGGATGGAACCCGAATAGGCGATAAACCTGGACTAGAGGCTTGTTCGGTTAGTCAGGTCGTGGCCGACTCCCTCGCCCGGTTTCCGCTTGAAGGTTGCCGAGGTACATGACGTGTACAGGGCGGTAAGTGGCGGGAGCGTGTGTGAAGAAGTACACCCCTGCAGGGTTATCATTATCTATTCGAATAGCCGGATTCCTCGGATATGGAAACGTGGACCCCTTGCATAGTTCATAGACAAGTGAAAGTGGATACTCTAAAATACGCAAGATAAGCGTGAGTGCTATGGATGGCGTTCTCGTAGGGAGACGGGAGCGGATCCATAGTGGTGTATTGATATGGTGAATATGTGGACTCGTGTGCGCCACCTCAAAAGAGTTACTTGCAGTCGTAGTTCAGGATAGCCACCGAGTCAAAGCTGGCTTGCTGCAGTCAAACTCCACCATCCCCTTTGTTGATAATGATGCATATGTAGTTAGTTCTGATGTAAGTCTTGCTGGGTACATTTGTACTCACGTTTGCCTATTTTATGTTTTGCAGAGAGACTTCAGTCTCACTAGTAGTTCCACGTGGACTTCGACGTTTAGCTTGTTACCTCAGCTACGATCTTGTGCCCTCGGCGGGATCTGGTAGATAGTCAGGCTTCTCAGCCTTTTTCATTTATAGATGTCTGTACCCAGACATGATAGCTTCCGCTTGTGCTTTGATTTGTATGCTCTGATTGTTGGGTCATGAGACCCATGTTTGTAATATCTCGCTCCTCGGAGCCTATTGAATAAATTACTTGAGTCGTAGAGTCATGTTGTGATGCCATGTTGTATTTGCACATATCGAGCATATTGTGTGTATGTTATTGAAATGCTTGGTATGTGTGGGATCTGACCATCTAGTTGTTTATCTTTAGTAGCCTCTCTTACCGGGAAATGTCTCCTAGTGTTTCCACCGAGCCATGGTAGCTTGCTACTGCTCCGGAACACTTAGGCTGGCCGGCATGTGTCCTTCTTCGTTCCTGTGTCTGTCCCTTCGGGGAAATGTCACGTGATGAATACCGGAGTCCTGTTAGCCTGCTACAGCCCGGTTCACCGGAGTCCTGCTAGCCCAGTGCTACAGCCTGGATTCACTCGCTGATGACCGACACGTTCGATGCTGGGTCATGGATGCCTGTCCCTGTAAGTCTGTGCCACTTTGGGTTTACGACTAGCCATGTCAGCCCGGGCTCCTTATCATATGGATGCTAGCGACACTGTCATATACGTGTGCCAAAAGGCGCAAACGGTCCCGGGCTAAGGTAAGGCGACGCCCGTGGGAATACCGTGCGTGAGGCCGCAAAGTGATATGAGGTGTTACATGCTAGATCGATGTGGCATTGAGTCGGGGTCCTGACACTGCCGACCACGTACGCCATGTACATGACGGCGTTCACCACCACGGCGTACGGGCGATGGAGGAATCGGACGTCGTCGCCGCTATGCATGGCTCCCGAAACGGCGTCCTGCCACCCCCCATTGTCGAACACGTTCAGCTGCTCAACCCCAAAAAAGGTGCCACGGCGTCAGGCAATCAAGTTAACTATTAAACCAAAACAAAAAGCATGAACTAGGAACGGATAAAGCAGCGGAAAACTGATGGTGTGCATGCGCTTACGTGGTAATGAACGTCGGAGTTGTCATGCATTGAAATGCCTTGCATCGTCAAGTCGTAGCCGACGGCAGGATCCTGTACGAAGAACCCGTGCTCGCCGCCCACCTTCGCGAAGTGCCCCCAGGTGTTGGGCGTCGCTGCGGCCACCGTAGGGGACAGAGCCAGGGACGCGCCCATCGCCCCTGCGACCCCCCCGGCTGTATCACCATATAGCTAGGATTTGGGAGCTGCTCCCTCGCCATCAGGCCGGAGTCGCCGGAGGCCAGAGCAACGATGCTACGGTCGGGGTCCAGAAAATGCTGCGCCACGGTCTGGGAAGCTTGCACCAGCCCATTGCCGATACCAGGGAAACCAAAGTAGCAAGAGAAATTCCACAGAATATGATCGAACTCCACGGCATACCCTATGATCGGAGGGGCGACCTTTCCCCGAAAGGCCCTGAGGAGCCTGGCAGCTTCGCCGCCGCACACCAGGTAGGGGATACAGCGGACGCTCGAACCAGGTCAGCCGCACCATCAACTCGCATGAATATCTCACGCAGCAGCTCCAGGTCTCCCAAGACAGCTTCCACCGAACAGCAGCCAGCCATTGTTGCCCTAGGCACTGGCTCAGGAGAGAGGGAAACCGGATGAGAGGGGTACGGCAGGAAAGAGAGTGGGCGGAGAGTGATGTTCGCACGCGCGTCCCGCTTCTTATAATTTTTTGAGAGGTCACATCGCTTGCGTTCGCCAGGAATCCAGCAACAGCGAACAGGTACCGCACTGCGCTTGCTACAGCCGCTCGCCGTTTTCGCCCACGCTGCACGCGCGCCATTATCTACTACGCGTGCCTCCAAGTACAACAAGCAAACCTTTCAAAAAAAAGTTCAACAAGCAAGGCCTGCAAAATTTTTTTAACAAACAAGCGAATTATTATTAAAAAATAAAGTTTGGCCATCATACATTTTTTTCCCATATAAACCTCGGCACCGGTGACGACAATTTTTTCTTAATGACATGTACGTTTGTACGGGCTGTGACAAGTTTTGTCACCGGACGTGCAGTGTTAACAAGAAAAAACAACAAAGCCGTGAGGCCTGTCACATGCATTCTCATTTACAGGATTTCCCGCTCGCAAATCCCCGTAAACTAGCGCACTGGAAAAATAATTATTAACAAAAGGGGGACTAAAGTCAGCCAAGGATATTGGTTGGAAATAGCCCCTCCCTTTCCATCTTATTATCCAACCTAGCAGCCCTCCATCCGCGTCGTCTCCCGCGATTCGGCCGGAGGCAAACCCCAACCCTCGCCGCCGCTCCCCCCCCTCCTCAACCCTCGTCGCCACCCATGTGCGCGGCCGGGGCGAAGCCCTGCTGCCGCTGGCGGCGGCGGGGCCTTCCTGTGTCCCCCCGCTCGGGCGATGATGGCGCCGGCCGGCGCCCCGGGCCTGGTCGCGGAGCTGCGGCCGGGCTCCACGGCGGCGCAACGGGCTTGGGCGGCTCCCTGAAGTCCCTTCCTCCCGCCGCGGCGGGCGGATAGGCGGGTGGCGCGCCTGTGCCCGAGACGGCGGCGGCTACTGCGCGACCAGACCTGGCTCGTGGCGGCGCGGGGCTGCGGGCGGCGCGAGCTGCCGGTGGCCTCCTCTGCCGTGGCCGCGGCATGTGGTGGTGGCACCGCGACAGATGGCGGTGGTGGCGCGGGCTGGAGGTCGGAGTCGACGGCCGCAACGGCTTTTCTGGATCTGTCCTCTCGGCGGCTTCAGAGCTCGTCTCGCCCACGATGCAGCAGGACCCAACTCGTCTAGCTCACGATGCAGCAGGACTGACCTCGCCCCCCTCTCGTTGCTGCAGGAGCGAGCTCATCTTCGCGCTTGGGGCAGCAGGATGGGTCGGTGGGATGCCAGCTCTGGCAGACCTATCGGGTCTCGACGTTGGGGGTCGGCCAGGGGCGCGAAAGGTGGGACCTTTACGCTCGTCTTTTTCGGTGGGGTGCGGCGGCACTTGTGGTGGTGGTGGTGCGGTGCTCATGGACAAAGACCGTGCCTTCGTGCTGCCTGGTCATCATGGTCTTCGGACGGACCGGCGGCGGCGAAAATCGTTCACTTCTTGAAGGCGTCGTCGCGGCTCTCATTGCCTGTCATGCGGGCGGTGGCGGCGCTCCGGCGTCGTATCATTCCTGAAGGCTCCGCCTTGGAGAGGTGTTGCTACGCTCAGCATCTATGCATCCTGTCTTGGGTGCGCGCGTGTGTTGTTGGCGTGGCATGTGGTTGATACTGGATGCTTGCGTGTTTGGTGCTTTATATATAAAACGGGACGAAAGCCTTCTACGGTAAATTTTTTTTATAAAAAGGGACGTCATTGTTCTCTTGGCATTGGAAACGGAGTTAAAGGATTACAACTTAGTCACCGTCCGTTGTTCACAGAAAAACGTGGGGATAAGAAAAACGCAAGTCTAAGTGAAGTTCTACTTTCTAATAGCAATGTCTGAATATTACAACACAGTCTAGTTCATCTGGACAGGGAGAAAGTTGACAGGTATCTTTGGCGGCCATGTCACGGTCACGGGCGCCACCTTGCACACATACGCGGTCCTAGTATCCTGCGACATGCGCTCTCTATGCATAGTTCTGGTGTTGATCGAGTAGACGTGCCCTGTGAATCCAATCCTCACCACAATGTGCTGCGCGTCGTCGGTGGCTGCTAGTATCCTGATAGAATAGAACATAGCAGTCAACAACGGAAACGATCCAGAGGCTACACGTGTCCATACGGGCGAATCATCACTTTCGCCAAAAAATGCCGGAACAGACAGCGTTGCCTTTCGACGCCATCTTCCTGATGCTTCCATGTCCCACACATAGAGATGGACGCCCTGGACCTGTCCCCTATCATTTGTTTCCTCATCTCGGTCGAGACGCGTCAAAACAGTATGTATATGGATGGGTGTGACGTCTCTCTGGCACGGTCAAAACCACATGCATACGACGCCGGAACTCCACCATGGCAAAATGGATGTTGGATTCACAGACGTCTTATCCTGTATCGCCGAATGGATCCCCGCTGTCATGTAATTTCCTTGCCTTCGTCAAGACGTGACAAACCATATATTAGATGGACGGGCTAGTCTTGTCCTTCGCATGATCAAAATCATACGACCGCAACGCGGGCCCTCTTTATCTATTTCAATACACCCACAACGGCCTCCGCCGTCTCAAGAGAGCGAGAGAACTATCATTTGCACTGTCGGAACCTCAACACGCCCCGGCAGGGGAACCCTCTTTTCTTGAGGAAGGAACCGTGCAACATTTTTACAAATGAGGCCCTCCATCATACGACCGCACGATCAAAATCATACGACCGCAACGCGGGGCCTCTTTATCTATTCCAATACACCCACAACGGCATCCGCCGTCTCGAGAGAGCGAGAGAACTATCATTTGTACTGTCGGAACCTCAAAACGCCCCGAGGGGGGACCCTCGTTTCTTGAGGAAGGAACCGTGCAACATTTTACAGAAGAGGCCCTGCATCTCCCCCAAAGGAAGTTACCGTGACAGAAACTCGCCATGTCAGCAATGGAGAACACACAGTTTTTAATTTGTGTTGTATCATGAAGCCACCACAACCACCCCCTATGTGTTATATCCTCTAGCAACACGGGCTTAGAGACCCCCCTGAGTTTGCGATGAACATTCGTGAGACGGCGACACAAGTTAAGGATGTCGGTTTCATACACATTTGAACCAGTACCATCGAATCAAACCCCTGGCCATCTCAAATTTTTTCTTCAACGAGATGCTATGAATAGGACATACGACACTCCTATACGGATTCCCACACACCGCTCCCGACCTTGGTTAACGACGCCCAAAAAGAGTGCACAATATAGATGGCGGGAACCGTCCTTCGTTATTGCAGGGACCCAGCCCGCTCTGGACGGGGAACCTTCTGTTTGCGCTTGAGGAACATTCATCGAGCAACACAAGGAATAGTTGCCCCATAGATTCGTTTTATAAAGCGGCATTCGTTTTATAGTTGCCGAACGGATCCCCGCTGTCATGTAATTTCCTAGCCTTCGTCAAGACGTGACAAACCATATGTATATGGACGGGCGAGTCTTGTCCTTCGCATGATCAAAATCATAGGACCGCAACGCGGGCCCTCTTTATCTATTCCAATACACCCACAACGGCCTCCGCCGTCTCGAGAGAGCGAGAGAACTGTCATTTGTACTGTCGGAACCTCAACATGCCCCGACGGGGGAACCCTCGTTTCTTGAGGAAGGAACCATGCAAAATTTTTGCAGAAGAGGCCCTGCATCTCCCCCCAAGGAACTTACCATGACAGAAACTCGCCATGTCAGCAATGGAGAACACACAGTTTTTATTTTCTGTTGTATCATGAAGCCATCACAACCACCCCCTATGTGATATATCCTCCAGCAACACGGGCTTAGAGACCCCGTTGAGTTTGCGATGAACATTCGCGAGACGGCGACACAAGTTAAGGATGTCGGTCTCATACACATTTGAACCAGTAGCATCGAATCAAACCCCTGGCCATCTCAAATTTTTTCTTGAACGAGATGCTATGAATAGGACATACGGCACTCCTATACGGATTCCCACACCCCGCTCCCAACCTTGGTTATCGACGCCCAAAAAGAGTGCACAATATAGATGGCGGGAACCGTGCTTCGTTATTGCAGGGACCCAGCCCGCTCTGGACGAGGAACCTTCCGTTTGCGCTTGAGGAACATTCATCGAGCAACACAAGGAATAGTTGCCCCATAGATTCGTTTTATAAAGCAACATCGTCTATGCACGTTTAGGGAGTACCCAGGAGAATAGAGCAAAGAACCACATCACCGATGGAGAGGATGCAGCTTTTAATTTCAGATATACCCTCAAGCAACACGACAATGTCAGGATCATTTGGTAGAACTGAAATCGCCCCCCCCATCATTTGTTTCTTCGTCTCGGTCGAGACGCGTGAAAACAATATGTATATATGGATGGGTGTGCCGTCTCCTTGCCAGGGTCAAAACCACATGCATATGACGCCGGAACCCCACCATGGCAAAAATGGATGTTGGTTTCACAGACGTCTTATCCCGTATCGCCGAATGGATACCAGCTGTCATGTAAATTTCTTGCCTTTGTCAAGACGTGACAAACCATATTTACATGGACGGGCGAGTTTTCTATTTCGCACAATCAAAATCATACGACCGCAACGCGGGCCCTATTTATCTATTCCAATACACCCACACAGGCCTCCGCCGTCTCGATATAGCGAGAGAACTATACTTCGTCCTGCCGGAACCTCAACACGCCCCGACGGTGGAACCCTCTTTTCTCGAGGAAGGAACCGTGCAACATTTTTACAAATGAGGCCCTCCATCATACGACCGCACGATCAAAATCATACGACCGCAACGCGAGGCCTCTTTATCTATTCCAATACACCCACAACGGCATCCGCCGTCTCGAGAGAGCGAGAGAACTATCATTTGTACTGTCGGAACCTCAACACGCCCCGAGGGGGGACCCTCGTTTCTTGAGGAAGGAACCATGCAACATTTTACAGAAGAGGCCCTTCATCTCCCCCAAAGGAAGTTACCGTGATAGAAACTCGCCATGTCAGCAATGGAGAACACACAGTTTTTAATTTGTGTTGTATCATGAAGCCACCACAACCACCCCCTATGTGTTATATCCTCCAGCAACACGGGCTTAGAGACCCCCCTGAGTTTGCGATGAACATTCATGAGACGGTGACACAAGTTAAGGATGTCGGTTTCATACACATTTGAACCAGTAGCATCGAATCAAACCCCTGGCCATCTCAAATTTTTTCTTCAACGAGATGCTATGAATAGGACATATGACACTCCTATACGGATTCCCACACACCGCTCCCGACCTTGGTTAACGACGCCCAAAAAGAGTGCAGAATATAGATGGCGGGAACCGTCCTTCGTTATTGCAGGGACCCAGCCCGCTCTGGACGGGGAACCTTCCGTTTGCGCTTGAGGAACATTCATCGAGCAACACAAGGAATAGTTGCCCCATAGATTCGTTTTATAAAGCGGCATCGTCTATGCACGTTTAGGGAGTACCAAGGAAAATAGAACAAAGAACCACATCACCGATGGAAAGGATGCATCATTTAATTTCCGATATACCCTCAAGCAACACGATAATGTCAGAATCATTTGGTAGAACTGAAATCGCCCCCGCATCATTTATTTCTTTGTCTCGGTCGAGACGCGTCAAAACAATTTGTATGGGTGGGTGTGCCGTCTCCTTGCCACGGTCAAAACCACATGCATATGACGCTGGAACCCCACCATGCCAAAAATGGATGTTGGTTTCACAGACGTCTTATCCCGTATCGCCGAATGGATACCAGCTGTCATGTAATTTTCTTGCCTTTGTGAAGACGTGACAAACCATATTTACATGGACGGGCGAGTTTTCTATTTCGCACAATCAAAATCATACGACCGCAACGCGGGCCCTATTTATCTATTCCAATACACCCACACAGGCCTCCGCCGTCTCGATATAGCGAGAGAACTATACTTCGTCCTGCCGGAACCTCAACACGCCCCGGCGGGGGAACCCTCTTTTCTCGAGGAAGGAACCGTGCAACATTTTTACAAATGAGGCCCTCCATCATACGACCGCACGATCAAAATCATACGACCGCAACGCAAGGCCTCTTTATCTATTCCAATACACCCACAACAGCATCCGCCGTCTCGAGAGAGCGAGAGAACTATCATTTGTACTGTCGGAACCTCAACACGCCCCGAGGGGGGACCCTCGTTTCTTGAGGAAGGAACGGTGCAACATTTTACAGAAGAGGCCCTGCATCTCCCCCAAAGGAAGTTACCATGACAGAAACTCGCCATGTCAGCAATGGAGAACACACAGTTTTTAATTTGTCTTGTATCATGAAGCCACCACAACCACCCCCTATGTGTTATATCCTCCAGCAACACGGGCTTAGAGACCCCCCTGAGTTTGCGATGAACATTCGCGGGACGGCGACACAAGTAAGGGATGCCGGTTTCATACACATTTGAACCAGTAGCATCGAATCAAACCCTTGGCCATCTCAAATTTTTGCTTCAACGAGATGCTATGAGTACGGCACACGACACTACTATACGGATTCCCACACACCGCTCCCGACCTTGGTTATCGACGCCCAAAAAGAGTGCACAATATAGATTGCGGCAATATCAGAATCATTTGGTAGAACTGAAATCGCCCCCTATCATTTGTTTCCCTCGTCTCGGTCGAGACGCGTCAAAACAGTATGTATATGGATGGGTGTGACGTCTCTTTGGCACGGCCAAAACCACATGCATACGACGCCAGAACTCCACCATGGCAAAATGGATGTTGGATTCACAGACGTCTTATCCCGTATCGCCGAATGGATCCCCGCTGTCATGTAATTTCCTTGCCTTCGTCAAGACGTGACAAACCATATATTATATGGACGGGCCAGTCTTGTCCTTCGCACGATCAAAATCATACGACCGCAATGTGGGCCCTCTTTATCTATTCCAATACACCCACAACAGCCTCCGCCGTCTCAAGAGAGCGAGAGAACTATCATTTGCACTGTCGGAACCTCAACCCGCCCCAGTCGGGGAACCCTCTTTTCTTAAGGAAGGAACCGTGCAACATTTCTACAGAATAGGCCATGCATCTCCCCCCAAGGAACTTACCATGTCAGAAACTCGCCATGTCACCAATGGAGAACACTCAGTTTTATATTTGTGTGTGTATAATGAAGCCATCACTAACCACCCCTATGTGTTATATCCTCAAGCAACACGGGCTCAGAGACCCCCTGAGTTTGCGATGAACATTCGCGGGACATAGTTTTAAACATAGTTCGCAGCTCGTGACCCTAGTTCAAACATAGTTTTAAAAATACAAATCCATGTACTTCGAATTTAGTTTCAAGACATGCGAAATTTAGTTACGTGGGCTAATTATACGACACTTTTTTTTATTAAAATGATCAAATTGTGAAAAAAGCACGATGGCTCAAGCACACTAGAGTGCATGTGTTTAAGGAGTTCAAAAGGCAATATAATCTGTTATTGCCATTCTTTTAAAAACGTAGCACCCAAAAAGAACGCCACTGCGCAAACAACAGATGTGATTTTGTTACAAATGAAAAAAAAATATAACGGCTTTGAAAACGCAAACCGATTTGATGTTCATTACAGCGGAGAAAAGGGAACAGTGCACCGAACATGATTTCTAAAAAAATTTATTGCGGTATAAAAATATATTGCACATCACACGAGTCCACGCCAAGCGCGTTCTAAGTCGGCAAGCAAAGGGCAGCCTGGGTGGCTGTGAAAACGGCTGCGGCTACAGTGTCGACACGGGCGTGCAAAGGGAAGCCTGGGTGGCTGTGAAAACGGCTGCATCACGGGCAAGATGCATGTACTGCATGACGGGGGTCGGGG
This sequence comes from Triticum aestivum, assembly GCF_018294505.1. Classification (NCBI taxonomy): domain Eukaryota; kingdom Viridiplantae; phylum Streptophyta; class Magnoliopsida; order Poales; family Poaceae; genus Triticum; species Triticum aestivum. The sequence continues at coordinate 565,510,276 of NC_057794.1, forward strand.
GCAGCAGCAAAAATATAAGAAGATCAGGCCAAAAGGGGTGGGGCGTCGTGCATGGGCTGGTTTTGACCCGGGAAGGGCCCGCTGAAAAGTAGAACAGGAGTAGGGACTAGGGGCAGCAGAAAAAATACGAAAATTATACTTGGCAAAGTCAAACAAAAAAACTGCACCGGCCAAACAACTTAACTCATGAGTCCTCGAATCCCGGGTTCAGAGCTTCCTTGGCCTTATTTTGTCGGGATCTACTTGTAGGTATTGATCGTAGGCATGGAGGATGGCCCGTGATCGGATTCACTAGGAGGCTTGAAGAAATATACCCGGCTTCTACCTTCCACACGAGGGCGGAATTTTACTTTCCTGCTAGAAGCCCAGACAGTAGCTCGAGCTCGACGAACTGCAATCCCCTAGTCCGGCGGCACACAGCAGATCTAAGGTATGATTTCCTCCCTAAAGTGTCTACATCGAAACCAGTTGACGATTCCACTCTGAGCTGCTGGAGCTAACATCCAGTGAATGCCGTAGTCATTTCTACGGCGCCCCGTGCACATGCTCCCGCTAGATTACTTTTCTTCATCCGCAAATTTTTCCCCCTAAGCATGCACACTACGGTCCTGTGATGTACATCCTTACTTCGTACGTTCATCATTCTCCCAATTGCAGCGAACAAAGGGCTGTCAATTCACAAGTAGTTAGGTGGCATGCACCGACGAGTGTATTTGTCTTCTGATTGCATGAAACATTTTCTTACACTTGCATTTTTGGCAGCCAGGATGGATGGCTACGGGATACCAGCTTCAGGGCCGAGACCACCCCAACGATTCGACGACGCATCCTCTGAATCGGAAGAAGAGGAGGGGATCGGTTTCCCGGCTGGGGGTGGCGTTGCAGAGTCCGAGTCAGACGAAGAAGATCAGAACCAACGCAATGGAAAAGCGCCTGCAATCAGCTCGAGATGCAGCGTAAAAAAGCTTCATGATTTGCTGGCGTCTCTTGAGATGGATTTTAGGGGGCTGCTGGAGCTACCAAAGATAACCAAGACGGATAGGCATTTCTTAATGTCTATTTTAGGTCACATAGACGAGGAAGCAAGTTCCATCACTATCGATCACAAGCGCGACGTGCAGTTCTATGACGAAGATGTTCACACTGTCCTTGGCATACCTTGCGGAGCTGCGCCTGTTAGAGATGCAGGTCATCATGTTTCAGAGGAGGTGCTCACACTGATCAGAGGCATGTTTGGTATCGGACCAGGAGAGCACAGCATTTTGCCAATTGTTGAAGCAGTGAAGATGACATACGGCCGCCGTATGACTGTGGGTGAGAAGAACAAATTCAAAGTGGGGCTGGTGATATGCGCATGCACATACCTCCTTGCTCCAACGCTGGAGAACGACTACTTCTGCACCGATTACTGGGGCGCGTTGGCCACACCTGATCTCATACATATGCACAAATGGTGCAGATACACACGAGAAGAGCTGCTGGTTGCGGCTAAAAGGGTGAAGGCAGATCTCTTAGGAGGCCGTCAGAAGTCAAACCTGTCCGGGTGCCTGCCATTTATACAGGTGACGCTTCAACACGGTCTTATATAATGCGCAACCAATTTTTTCGTTTGGAATTTCGCCTTAGTTTGACATGTGTTTCCTGATGTCCACGTGTGCCACCACCCACCCCCCCCCACACACACAGGTGTTCTACGTCGATAACCTAGACGCTGCAGAGAACAACATCGACCACACGGTATGGCCTAGGGTGAAAGTGTACACCTACACTCTTATGAAAACAATAATTCAGAAGGATGTCAAATCACGCAAAGGAGACTACCCCGTTGTGTATGGCAGGCTGCTGGTGAGATTTCCAACTATGCAAGTTTTTTCACACCCCCCGTCCCAGCCATAGTGCAGCGTTCTTACCAATTTTTTTTGTGTTTGATTAAACCATGATGACCAAAAGCCAAGGGCGGAAACAGAAGTCTGTTACCATAGAAACCCTATGAACAGGAAGATTGCCGCGGGCACATCAACGGGCACGGCCCACGGACGCCCAGTCGCATCGGGCTGCAGTTCGATAGACATAAAGGAGGTATAGCACGGCACAAAAAATTCAGACACGCAAAACGGTTGGGAAATTGCCACGATGAACAAGGAATCTGACCCTTTTTGCATGTTAAAAATTGTTTACACCGTGCAGGCATCTTATATTGTCTTGGGCAAAATATCAAAGTTCACATCCAGGTGCGAAGAAGTGCTTCTTTCAACTGCAAGGAAGAAGGAAGAGGAAAATCACCGCCATTTCAATGCGCTAAATAGCCTTGAAAATTCAGCTCAGCACACAATCAAGAGGGAGGCGAAAAGGGTGAGAGACGGGTTCTTTTCGTTCTTCTCAATTATCGAGAGGCAAGACGCCGAGATGAGGACAAGGAGGAATGACACAAGTCAGTAATGAAATGAAATTTCTCTTCCTATCACGTTCAGCATGTCTGCAGAATATGTATTTGATCGACTTTTTGTAAAGGAGTTCTCTTTTGTAATAATTATGCAGGTAACAATGGCAACTCCACGGGGGGCCGCGGCGCATCCCCAATAACACACTCACCTGGACCTGCAGCTAGCAATGCTGCCGCAACACCTCCAGACACAAGGAGAGATCTGCGCAACAGCAACATATCGCCGGAAGTCGTTGAGGTTTCCCCCCGACGCTTCAAGAAGACAGCCAAGAAACCCAAGAAAGTAAGGTTTGAGTGCGAGGCTTCAGATGTCATGGATATCACGGATTCAGAAGATAATACAAACGTGGTCAGTTCAACAGTCGCACCAATTAATTCTGCCACCACACCAGGAGGTTGTCGCATTCAAGGAAACTCGCCAAGCATAAACCTCGCTCTAGACAGCTTGATAACAGAAGCGGAGAGATATAGCGCAGGAGGCAAGCAAAATGGTGAGAGTTCCGCTGCAACAAACAAATCAATAATGGACATTGTACCAGGATTGTCAACATCCGACGTCGTCGGTGCTGCGGATGTTGCTTCAACATACCCCGTTTGTTGCGCTCAAGACCCTAATTACCACCACAACCGCCTATGGAACTACCCTGATGGACACCCGCTTCTTGAGGAGACAGCATCATTTGACTTAGGGGTCATCACGCCCCCTTGCAACAAGTCAAAGGGCCCAAGCCTGGTTAGCATCGCTGCCATGCGGGATGTCACCCGCAGAGACCTTTTCGGGGCAGGCGACTTTGGAACCAGCACTCCAGGTACTTGTTTCTTTCTTACACACCAGATCACAGGCGCTTGTTCCACTTACCTTGTTTTCTTACAGATTAGGAACAATAATTATGTGTCTGCTGTGAAACAGGTTCAGCCAACCTCGGGACACCATCAACGCCTTTTCACATAGCCAGTGCAAGTCTAGACGGAACTCAACAACGGCAAATCGTTCATGACATATCACCGGTTAGCTGCACAAGGTCTGTGGCAACCGGGATTTTAGACTTTAGAGAAGAGGTGGAGGCAGACTGTGTCAATCTCAACAAGCCGGTAGAGGAAAATTCACTATCTGCACCGCCACCGAAAAGGAGAGTGGTGCCCGGACCTGCCGGACGATCGCCATTCATTATGCAGTACCGTCTGTCTGAAAGGGCGTCCGGAAACGCCACCCACTTATATTTAGTGTTCTCCCAGATGAGTGGTGCAGTGTTAAACAAGTAAGTTTTCATGACCTTTTTCCAATAAAATAGCATGAACACAAGGATGACTAAAAGAACTCACTTACTTAGCATCTCTTCTGCAGCAACTGGGTTGTTAGCCCATACCCCAGTTACATAGAATTGACGGGAGCCATACTGAAGAAGCAGCTTAGCGTTGGAGGGTTCATAGAGATAGATCTAATGAATGTCTTCATGAGAAGATTCCAGCAGCTGGAGAATGTTTGGGCAAGGAAATATGGCGATTCGACCTGGAGGCATTACCCGGAGCCAGATTTCGTGGTAAAAACATATTTTTTTTATTATAGATGTTAGGCACCCCCCCTTCGATGAAAAGTGTCTAACTTTTGTTGTCGTATCCGCCTTTGGTCATCCATGCAGAGCCACGTGTTGCGCGGCGGTGATTTCATTCGTAATGACTACGTAAGGAACATTTTTGTTGGCCACCATATATCCCACGATGTCAACAGATGCCCTATGGTAACACGCCCACATTCGTTTTCTTTAGTAACTGTGAATTGCTACAGAACGCTAACAGCCCCACGCATCATATTCACATCTTTTTTTGTGTTTTAATCTGTGGGGGGTAGATGATATTGCCAGTGCAGCACACACACGCATGGTCTACATATTTCTTTGATTTTCCGAGAAGGAGAACAACAATTCTCGACCCTATGATAAACAATGGAGACAGGCCGGCGGACGAACTCCGCAATGAGCACATAAAGATAGCTCATGAGCTACGTGCAGCGCTAATGGTTTGCATAGCAGAATACTTTGATGGCTGGGCGCCCAAGACGAAAGGGTGGCAAAATTGGTTCCCAAAGCTCACCACTGGACCTTGGGTCTGCAGCCGGTACTATCTCCATGACACTTGGGATAACTACTTGATTTTCCAAATCTTTTTTCAGTGCCCATTTTCATGACAACATATGTGTGCGGCAAACTGAATTTCCAGGGCATCCAGCGGGATCGTCGCACTGCACTACGCAAGGCAATGGATGGGGACAAAGTTACAGCGCACCCTGTCTCCGGTAACGCATGCATCACAGTCTATATGTGTTTGCAAAAACTTGTTGATATATGGCACCAGAACGATGTTTTACTAACTATGCTTCTTGTTTCACACTACAGATAGGGGATGAATTCGATCAGTCCAGGATGATGCTCCTTTATGAAGTTCTGGGACTGGGCGGCAACATCGGGCAACTTCCGGCGAAATTCAAAGTCTGTCAGACAGACTGCTGAAGAAGCGAGCAAACTGGTATGCTCGTAGCAATGGCACTATCATGAACAGCCGGCACGCCCAGGTTGGAATAGCGGTACTGAAAAAAATGATAGCGATCTGCCGCAATTGCCATGAACGAAGTTAGTTCCCCACCAAGTGCCTTTTTCCTCAAGAGGACTCCTTATTATGCATTTTTTTCCTTCGTTGTTTCCATTCGACTATGCTATAAACAGAGATTCTAACTCAGGGCTCATTTTGGTGGAAACGTTTTCCATCTAGACATCATTATCTAAGATTTGTAATTTTTTCCTCATTAATCTAGCAAGGATTGAAAAATGCGAGGAACCTTACATAGTCCATGACAGGTGGCGAGGAAAGCAAAACTAAGCAAATGCGGAATTTTTAAAGCTGCCGTCGGGCAGGTTTCTACGACACAGAGTATTTGTTCCGCGAAAAATACTGCGATGGGTTTTTTGAATTATAGAATATAAAACTTAAGGAGGCATTGAAAATGAACGTTCTGGTCATTGGACGGTTCTATCCGTCAGTCTGATTTTTGGGTGCAAGCAAATGGCGAACATCACCCAGATAGATCATTTTTGCTACCCGTTGAACGAGCATTTGTAGTGACCATCATCGATGGTGGTGAAAAGGTTGCCCATGGCAACATGAGCTCCAATAACAGACCTGAAATCATAACAAGATGTCAAGCACAAAACCGGAAGCTATAGCGTAGGTATAGCTAAACGATGCTGTCCTTTGTCACCTTAGTTGATCCGCATCCGCGCCGGTTTGAGATTGTATGAGAGCGAAAGAAGCGCCATTCTCCAGCTCACTGTTCATTTTCGTTCGGACGGAGCGGATCGATGCAGGTACATGAAGTAAGTAATGAAACAAATCTAATGTTGTACACAAAAAGTTAGGAACACAAACACTTACAGGACCCCTGGATGGTAGAATACTCTCAGCACGTCGTCGAAGAGCCTGTTGTTAATGTCCAAAACAGGAGATGATTGCTCGTGGGCAGCTACGGCCAAGTCCATCCGTCTAATATCATTTTCCCTGTCATTGAACTGCACAAAAACACATGAATACGACAGTCTAACCCGAAACAAACTTGAGATGCTAAAAACTCGAAAGATCAGCCAAAGATTAGTTGACCATGCCTTTTTCCGAAGATCTAAGTGAACATAGATGCACTGAAGGAAGTGATGAGTGATTGCATTGTAGTTTGTCACCACACTGGAATGACAAAAAGTGGAGACATGTGTTCGTGTTAATTCAGTTACAATACACATTTTCAGTCAAAAAACGATGCAACTCCGAACCCAAAAAATGCTTAGCTAAGCTGTCGACGCATACCTCAGCGAGTACACCCGAATGTGTTTCAGGCTACCTTCGGCCTTTATGGATCCGTTCACTATCATGTAGTCGCCATCACTGTTTTTTGTTATTATGGTGTGAGAGTGGAACAGTTCACAACCAACATAAAACAGCAACGTACAGATACGGAAAATCGCAAAACCATATAACCTAACAGAACGCAACGCCAGCATGTACTCCGACTGGGCGGTCCTGAAAAATTGTGTCGCCAAGCACTTAGTCGTTTATCGTCAGTACCTCGTCAACTTTTTCAGAGATTTTGAAAGGGGATCTAAATAAGTACCATATCCTGGCCTGAATGGCTCCGGTGCCGTCGGCGAGGATGAACTCTATCTCCTCAGGCATATCCCTACGGTTAAGCATCCTACCCAGAAGCCGGGCCTGTAGCAACACCGTGTGTGGTTTCTCCGATGAGAAAACTAAGAAACCGACCAAGACTGCATCGCGATCATGCATACCGTGCTGACAGGCGTCCCGTGAATAGACAGCGCCCCCCTGCTCGATAGAAGGAGCAAGCATGGTCACTTGCTTCACAGTCAGAGGGACCAACGTGGGCGGATGATCAAAGTGCTGCAAAAGGAAGATGTATTACTTAGCAGAACAGTCTACAACTCTGAAAACCAAAAAATACGATAGCTGCAACGTAATTACCTGCTGCCCGGTGCTCCGACCGGCTGGAAAACCGACGACGTCGACCGAAGCAGACCTGATTGCTCCTGCAAACAGGCTTTCAGTTCGAACAGCGGCGGCGTGTCGGCCTGCCTTGCATACACTACGATATCCAGACGGATCCATCATAGCTCATGCAAATGAGGCACCGCCAACGTTGCTGCCTGCAGAGAAGATGGAGGCGCTGGCTAAGGGAAGAAATGTGATGACTGAAATAACTGAGAAGAACAAACAATATAGCCGGGAACGCGATGTCATTTATTGCTATCGGATGGACGGTGCGGGTTCAGAGGGCAGGCGCAGTTGGCAGGGGACGTACGTCGATCCGATGGCTGGATTAAAACGCCACCCCCACTACTGAAACATAAAGAGCCGCCCAAAAACGGTGCGGAACCTTGCATAGTGAGTTGACCAATACCCAGAATGGCAGTTTTGAACTTCACCACGGGGCAAAGCAGCAGGGAACTCTTGCTAAATATGAGGGCAGGTGGACCCTGCTCCTGTTTACCGAAAACAGTTTCTGCCGCACTATGCAGCAGAAGAAAGCAGCCGGTGCGATCGCCCCAAAATAGACTGACATGTCAGGGCCTAGGTTTCCAAATGGGGTGCGCGCTAGCATGAAGCTAGGTTTCAGAACTTACCATTTCGGTCGTGGCGAAAATCAACGAATCATTAATTCAGAACCTTATCTTCAGAAGGTGTGAATCTCGAAGTGCGTGGACGGTTCCGATAGCATCCACTCTAGTGGCTGTTGATAGCAAATCCATGTTCTATATATATATATATATATATATATATATATATATATATATATATATATATATATATATATATATATATATATATATATACGGCTGCGCTAAACTATGCGTGAGCGCAGACTTCTTATTCTACGCTCCGGCCATTCGTGCGCACTGTTCCAAGCCAGTTTGCCTCTTCTAATTAACCGCATGCCTTGGTTTTCACTTGCATGGCCGTAACAGGTGTGAATGATGTAGTAACCACATAGGACTCTTTACTAGTAGCTTTGTATGGTTCGGTTGACTGTAAACAAAGGTTGTTTCATGGTAAAGTTGGTGCAGTCATAGTAATGGAGTCTTGCGCGTTGGTTAGACCTGCCTGCTAATCCAGCCTCCCTTTCCAGAATCGTAAAGGCACTGCAAATCTATCGTAATGGTTGTGTGCATCAATCAAACACTCACTGACCAAAAAAAAAGAGAAAACCAGATTTGCCTCCACTAGCAATAGTTAGGTGAACTCCATGATAGTAATGAATCATGTTTGAATTACTATAACTAGACCTAATATTACCATTGATTTTTACATGGAGGTGGAGACCTAATGCTAGTAATGAATTACTATAACTGGACCAAATATTACCATCGATTTTTACATGGAAGGGAGAGACATAATGCTAGTATTGAATTACTATAACTGGACCTAATATTACCATTGATTTTTAGGGGAGAGACCTGATGCTAGTAATGAATTACTATAACTGGACATAATATTACCATTGATTTCTGCATGAAAGGGAGAGACCTAATGCTAGTAACGCATCATGTATAGATTACTACAAATAGATCCAACGTTACTAGCATCCGGAGAAACTGGCGCAAGCACCCGGTGGCTGGTCGGTTACTTAGAGTAGGAGCGCACTCGTACGAGCGGGCAGCGCGCAGAATAAACACTATACGCTCAGGCTTAGATTAGCGTGCCTATATATATATATATATATATATATATATATATATATATATGCAAGGTGGTGGAGATGAAACTCTCTCTCATGTTAGAGTGGACGCGGTCCGGACCGGTCCGGTCCCTGACCGGGCCACCACTTTGACCGGCCGCCAGCGGTCCGGACCGGACCGGACCGACTAGCCAAGCGGTCCTGTTTCCAAGGACCGGACCGGTGGCGGCAAAGCCCGGGCCGGACCGAGCGGACCGGCGAACTACTACGGGAGACGATGTGCATGGGTGCAATGGCAAGGTGGGTGACGTGCACAGGTACTGTGGCGAGGTGGGCGACGTGGTATGGGAAGTGCACTGGGCGGCGCGGCTGTTAGCCATTAGGTTAGAGGACGCAAGAATGTTACTCGTTGTTCTGTGTATAGCAATTAGGTTTGTAGCTGATATATGGTCTGATATGTGTCTCAGCTAGGATCCATTGGCTACGTACGTAGGGTAATTGTTAAACAATGTACATACGGTATATCTATAAACGGTATATAGTTGTTGTAACTATATATAGTTGGGCTGTTGGGATTGCATCTTATCTTAGATTGTGTCTTGAAGATCAATCCATAGCCCAACAACTTTGTATATCTCGCGGCATTGTGCCTATATTAACACGCACGCGTCCTTGCTGATTGCATACGCTTTAACCTCATTTTCTACATGGTATATAGATCCTCTCTCTTCCAATGCATCTAGTTATGTCATCCTCCTCCTCCTCTGTCACCATAGCCTCCACTTCCCTCGCATCGCTCGGCCACACCATCACTGAAAAGCTCACCAAGGAGAACTTCCTGGTATGGAAGGCGCAGGTCCTGCCGCATATCAAAGCGGCAGGGATGATGGCCTACCTCGATGGCTCAATCAAGGAGCCGGCCGCCACCCTCGTTGACGGTGTCCTGGACTGGGGGGTACTCACCACGTCATCTCCCGATCTGTTAGATTGGGCCGAGGACCCCCATGGCTGTATACTCATGGGTCAGTTCGGACAGCTGCCGCGTACAAGGAAGATACCACAAGACTTGGTGATCAAGACAATGACTCCTCCCCACCGGTGTATTCGGCTAGGACTCTTGTTATCCTAGGCATCTGGTGCATTATATAAACCGAGGTCAGGCTAGTCGATAGATCATCAACAATCATAATCATAGGCTAGCTTCTAGGGTTTAGCCTCTACAATCTCGTGGTAGATCAACTCTTGTAATACTCATATTCATCAATATCAATCAAGCAGGACGTAGGGTATTACCTCCATCAAGAGGGCCCGAACCTGGATAAACATCGTGTCCCCTGTCTCCTGTTACCATTGATCCTTAGACGCATAGTCCGGGACCCCCTACCCGAGATCCGCCGGTTTTGACACCGACAATGCTGCTTTCATTGAGAGTTCCGTTGTGTGATCGTCAAAGGATCAATGGCTCACCCGCAGATCAACGGCGATGCCGGCATCTTCGTCGCCGACTCGACTGGTCACCTTGGCTCGACCGAGGACCGCGCTCCATCTCCGATCGTCATGTTCGGACGGGGGCCTTCATCAATATCAACTCCGATCTCTATCAAGATCATGGAGGAATCATCCATGGAGCTCGGGGGCTCAACGCCAACATTGCCCTCGGGCGACCGTGCTATTTTTTCGAACAGCGAACTTGTATCCTCTGCCACCACCTCCTCAAGCATCGCTTTAACGATTCCTTTGGTGGAATTGTGCGGAATTTAGTCTACAAAAACCATGCAAAATTTCATCGAGTTTCGATGGAGGAATCTCGGGCAATCTACGATATACCAGAACCCTGTCAAATCTAGACGGGAATCTGGACGAGTTTAGGGCGTGGTCTCCAACACCTAGCTCAGACGTACTTTGGAAGATCCAACAGTTGATCGGCTGGAATTCCCATATCTACCACCCCTCCAAATTTTAGCTCGATCCGACGGTTCAAACTCCGGGAACCTTCCGATGAGTGGACCAATTTTCAGATCTGTTTCCTGCGCGAATACGGATCCGACCAGAATTCATGTTTCTTTATGAACGTGATATTGAACAACCTTTTTAAAGAAATTTTCTTCTACGGTATTGTGCATTGTTTTTAACACGTGCCCATAAAAGTTTAAGCCTTCTTTGAGGCACTCTTCACCATCACGCTAGTGTCACACCAGTCCGGTAACATTGCTCCATGTCTGCCGACCTATGCTAGATAGATCACCGCTTCATCGAGCCGAGCCTAACCTTATCGGATCATCAGCTCGGCAAGCCGAACAAGAGTTCAGCATCGCGAAGGATAAATCATCACCAACACCATCGCCCCATGGATTGCACGGGTCAGGCGCACCGGCATCGCCGCTCGGTCACTTCATCAATCCGGCATTGACCGCGTCACAAGTTATGACCAGTTTCGGCATGGCCGCACTGTTGCTTTTTCAAGCCGATGTCCATCATGCCGAACTGCTTCAACACCTCGGCTGACATGGCCGCTGCAACGTCTCCTTACTGACCTGCTCCATCATTTCGGCTAGACTGGGGACTTTGCTATTTCTTCATCAACATACTCTGGTGACTTCGGCGTCACCAGCCGACCAGTTTCGTCACGTTAGCTGGACCGGAGGCTTTGCCTCGGCGAGCCCACCTTTGCCAGCATCGTCATGCCGTTGCTTTATCGCCCATCAAGTAATGAGTGTGCGGATCGAGTCCCAATTTTGGGAGTAACCTTTTTTCATATTGCTACAACAGATAAATCAGGTGCTATTAATCCTAGTATTTTTTCTTGCTTGGGTTATTTTTCCCAAGGACTTATTACACTGGTTTGTTTCATCATCTGTACACAGGTCTATCAAATGGTGGACACATTAACAACGGTCGCGTGATGGTTCGGTCAGTTTCCGTATACAGTCCGGCGAATACCGCATCCGGAACTTAGACCGGCATGTGAATTCAGGCTTGGCCACGCCTTCATCGCATCACGCTGATGCCCTGCATCAACATGACTTCGGCGCCAGGCCACATCTCTTTCAATAAATTATTTTTGCGAAAAGCAATTATCCTTTTTTCCCGCACTATTTTATGTGTGTAGGTGATCGACTTCGACTGCGTCACGTGGTCACTTCGGCAAACCGAGTTGTTGTCCCAATCGGCTCGCGTGATCACCTTGTTGGTCGAATCGCCATACCGACATGTTTGGTTGCCTCGGGGACTTCGGCATCGCTGAGAGAGCTCTACCTCATCAAGTGTTCAGCACACGGGCCATATTTCTTTTATTACTCACTTTGCATAAATTATTCATTATGCAACGATTTTTTAAAAAAAATTATTATTATTACTATTATCTCCGGTTTGCACTATTTTTTGTGCACAGGAAAATGATCCGGGTTGGGCAGTATCGTCAACTCGGCGTACTTACATACCACATCACCTCGGCTGGACGGGGGGCTTCGTCAACACTTCATTACCCCATGCCGGGGACTTCAGCATCACTCTGACGGCCTACATTGACCGTGCTATGTCACCACTTTGGAGTGCCGAGCTCTTTGCTCCGCCACCTCGGGACCGGCTTGGGGGATGGAACCTTGTCCCGTATCAAGCTCGAACCGCGTCATCAATACCAAACACATTAACCAGCTAAGTTGCCTTCATGCTCAAAGTTTTTAATTTTTAACTTGTGTTCGGTTCGATCAAGCATTATACTTTTTTGTAAAAAAGTTGCTTGTAAAAAATTTCCTTGTCAAAACTTTGTTTGTGAGACACAAATTCAAATACCCCGTTTACTTGGGGGCTTCCTTTATGAAGCCTTTCCTCTTGCAAATGATTACACTTGTATGGCTTCATTCCTTGTTCGTGTATTACGCCACAATACGCACCATGTTGACTTAAGCGATTTGCAAGCTGGGTTGCCTTGCTCCTGTGTTTACCCCTACGTTCCCGATTGTTCGGCTAGGGAGTAAAGGGAGCACATCTGCGATTGTCACGACCGGGTCATCCGAGCTCTGATCTGAGACTGGATGAAGCCGAAAGCTAGCGCTCTTATTGTTTTCAATCATGGTCGGCACACAACGGAACTCATGAGTACAAAAAATCTATTTCACAAGTCTCATAGTAATAATGAGCACCGAAGAAAGGTATCAGTGGGGGTACTATTTTCTTCGAAGATGCTTCTTACACTTCGTCAGTAATATAGCATAAGTTCCCTGAGCGCGCTTTGTCTATTACAGCCTTATGGCCTGATTGCCTGGTTATCGGAAACGCCGTCGATGCTTTTGACAGGTGGAGTACATGACACTTTTCGGTCCTTGGCCGAAGAGGGAGAAGCCGACGGTTGGTTAAGACGCGTTTAAAGTTCGGGTGAACACATATATGATATAAGTACCTCGGTACATACAATCATTATACATAAAATTCTTTTACCCAAGTCACTTGGGGGCTCTTAAAATTTATATGAGCTGTTTTCTTCTTGGTCGTTGCAAAGTCTTTTTCTACCGCTCGTTTTTCGACTCGAGTTTATGGTCAATAGCCGGATAACATGTCTTCTCTCTGAAAGCCGCTTGAATTTAGTTTGCTAAACTAACCTCAGAGAAGTACTCCGCCTTTGGGATGAGGAGCTTGAAGCCGTAGGCTGACCCGCGTGAAGTCTTGAGATCGGATGTGTCATGTTAAAGCACGACAGAAGCACATTTTTTTCCCAATTTTCGGATTGGCACAGGACACTTGATCTTGTTCGGACGTCAAGTTTTTACTGACGTTTTTTGGTTTTCCAAGCTTATGTCACTTTTAAACTATTTGTGTGTTTTCAGCACAAGTCTCACAGTGCAATGCCGGACACCTTTAGAGATTCGGCAAAAACATTCTCGGATATTGCTATATATGCATCGGTTTCGAATTATGTCTTCGGTCAATAGTTGGGTTGCCCGGCTCCTGCGCTTGCCTACGTTCCGCTTTGTTCGACTAGGTGTGCAAAGGGAGAACCACTGCAATTGTGCTTCCAGCTCACATGGTTAAGGACCTCAGTGGAGAAAGCCGAAAATTGACTGTCACAATAAGCGTAAACTGGTCAGCGATCCGATGACTGTGTTAAATGATGGGTCATTCATAACATTGGCCGAAGTGTTTACGGCTCGACCTCGACTGTCGCCGAACACTACCGGGGGCTAGTAAGTGGCCTCCCAAACGAAATCCTCAATATTTTGCTCTTACATTAGAGCTGAGGTTTTATGATCATGCTTAGCATGACAACCCAAAGAAAGGAACCGATAGCCGGACTATTTTCTTTGGAAGACATTTCTTATGTTAAACAATAATATAACATATCTCTCTGCATACCTTTTTTTTATAAAACCGTATGGCCAGATTGCCTTATTTGTCGTAAATCTTTACGCTCATAAAGGCTTTATAAAGTAGGACAAACACTCCTCGGCTACTGGCCGAGGAGGTGGAAGCCGATGGTCGGTCAATAAAGTTTTGTACAATGCGGATCCGAGCATTAATGATGTAAAGTACTTGTATACATTGAATCATTACACATAATTTGTGATTTTACTCTGGATATCGATCATTAATTCGGCCACCCGTGCCCGCATTAAGGCTCGGGGGCTACTGGGCTCCGGGCTTATCATTTACTAATGTTAAAGGGGCACATTGATCCCCTGACCTGGTGTTACCACCCGATCAGTGTCTCGGGGGCTACTACATTGGCAATCCAGTGCAGAAAATTTAAGTGCAATAGAGTTTTTGAGGAGATTATGATCCTCAGGTTGGTCGGCCGCACCCAACCTGAGTCTCGAGGACTCTGCATACCGCTTTTTGTGTCCCGAAGTATTCTGCCGAGTTAGGAGTTGATCCTCAGACTGATTTTGCAAATCAACCCGAGTCTCAGCGGCTATTGGGATCAGCGGTCTCATGTCATCCTTCAGGTGCATCTCGGGTTTTAGACCGATACACACCTTGAGGGCTACTGGCTATATATCTCGTCAGAGAATAAATTGCACCAATCAAAAATATTGACAAAAAATCGGCCCACAGTCGGGGCGGTGCACCACCTCGGAAGCAGTCCGGCATAAAGCTCGGGCGCCAGTGGCTGGCTCCATAGAGGGCATTCCCGGCATTAAGCTCGGCTAAACTCTTTCAACTTTTTTGAACCAAGGTGATCTATGACACCTCGGATATAGTCAGGCGTTGGAGCTTGGACATAGTCCGACGTTGGAGCTCGGATACATTCCGGCGTTGGAGCTCGAAAGCGGTCCGGCGTTGGTGCTCGTCTGCAAAAAATACCTCGAATATAGTCCGGCGTTGGAGCTCGGACGCAAGAGGACACTGCCGCCCGGGAACAACTTTAAACCCGAGGTGTGGCATAAAAATAACAAGGCATTGATAAAGGCCGAAGAATTAAAGGGCTCCTCGGATACCCGACGTGTGAGATCTTCAGATTTAGCTCGGCAATCCTCAAGATAGAAGATGTGAAGATTTGTTGAACCAGTTTTCAAGACCGACGACCGAAGATGAAGAATAGTTCGGAAGAACCGAGGAGCGTCCCCAACTTGAAGACCGGTTCACGGGGCTACTGACGGTGTCCTGAACTGGGGGGTACTCACCATGTCATCTCCCGATCTGTTAGATTGGGCCGAGGACCCCCATGGCCGTATACTCATGGGCCAGTTCGGACAGCTGCCGCGTACAAGGAAGATTCCACAAGACTTGGTGATCAAGACAAGGACTCCTCCCCACCGGCGTATTCGGCTAGGACTCTTGTTATCCTAGGCCTCTGGTGCATTATATAAACTGAGGCCAGGCTAGTCGATAGATCATCAACAATCATAATCATAGGCTAGCTTCTAGGGTTTAGCCTCTACGATCTCGTGGTAGATCAACTCTTGTAATACTCATATTCATCAATATCAATCAAGCAGGACGTAGGGTATTACCTCCATCAAGAGGGCCCAAACCTGGGTAAACATCGTGTCCCCTGTCTCCTGTTACCATCGATCCTTAGACGCATAGTCCGGGACCCCCTACCCGAGATCCGTCGGTTTTGACACCGACACTCGTCTCTGAGAAGGAGATCGCAGATGGGGAAAAGGAGATCATCACCATGCCAAACCCGAAGTACGCCATCTGGGTCACGCAGGATCAACAGGTGCTCACGTTCCTGATTGCTTCTCTCTCGCAACATTCTCATGCAAGTCTCCAACCACACCACCTCTGTTAGCATTTAGCAAGCCCTGCTCCAGAGTTTTTCATCGCAGTCCAGGGCGCGCATCATCCAGCTTCGCTCTGCCCTAGGTAACACACGCAAGGGGGACCTCTCGGCCGCAGCCTACTTCACCAAGATGAAGGGCATCGCCGATGAACTCGCAGCCGCCGGGAAGCCCCTTCGAGAAGACGACCTCGTGGACCAAATTCTCCAAGGCCTAGTGCACGCACCCGACTACAATGGCTTTGTTTCTGCTATCTCCACATGCGCCGCCATGGATCAACAGATCGGGCTCACGGAGCTCTTCTCGTTGCTCTTGGTGGCTGAGGCCCGCATCACCGCTCAGCAGGTGGCCTTCTCCTCCAATCACTCCACCAACCTCGCATCTCGTGGTGGAGGCCGCGACGATGGTCGTGGTGGCGGTGGACGTGGCGGCTACAACAACAACTCTGGCCCTCCCCTCTACAATGACAACTCCGGTGGCGGCTCTTCTGGTGGCGCGCCGCGCAAGCAGGGTGGTGACCACGGTGACCGCGAGCGCTGCTAGATATGCAAAGAAGAAGGGCACGGCGCGTGGCGCTGCAGAAAGCGCTATGACAGGAACTACAATAACAATGTCCGCAACCCCGCAGGAGGTGGTGGTAGCGGCAACGGTGGAGGCGGTGGTGGCGATGGCGGCCAACGCCAACGCGGCCCATTCATATGGTGTAGATACCAATTGGTATCTCGACACCGGTGCAACTGACCACATCACCAGCGAACTGGATAAGCTTGTTGTTCGGGATCGCTACACCAGCAACGAACAGATTCATACTGCCAGTGGACAAGGTATGGACATTGCACACATCGGCCACTCAGTTTTATCTACTCCATCCGGATCGTTGAAACTAAACAATATTCTGCATGTTCCTAACTCTGAGCAAAGTCTACTTTCTGCCTATCAACTCATGAAAGATAATCATGTGTTTATTGAACTTCATCCTGAAACTTTTCTTGTCAAGTATCAGGCTACCCGGAGGACCATACTTCAAAACAAGAGTAGATGGCGTTTGTTTCCGGTCGCCGGACGGCACAGTGCTCCCCAACGGCAAGTGCTTGGGGCGATCAAGCCATCCACATCCCGGTGGCACAAGCGTCTAGGGCACCCTTCTCTTCTGGTTGTCCAGAAAATTGTTCGAGATTTCAATCTTCCCGTGTCCAATAAACAAGATCATCTTCTTGTGTGTGATGCATGTCAGATGGCCAAAAGCCATCAACTCCCTTATCCTTGCTCAGTTAGTGAATCCAAAGCTCCTTTAGAGCTAATTTTCTCAGATGTTTGGGGTCTTGGACCCGTCTCTGTAGGCAGGCAAAAATATTGTGTCAGTTTTATTGATGATTTCAATAAGTTTAGTTGGATATATTTGCTTAAGAACAAATCTGATGTGTTTGAGAAGTTTCATCTTTTTCAAGCCCATGTTGAACGCTTGTTTAATCGCAAAATTATTGCCATGCAAACAGGTTGGGGTGGTGAGTATCAAAGTTTGAATTCTTTCTTTGAGCGCATTGGCATCACTCACCACGTCTTTTGCCCTCATGCAGACCAACAGAATGGATCCGCTGAGCGGAAACATTGTCATATAGTGGAAGTTGGTCTCTCTTGGCACATGCGTTTATGCCCTTGAAGTTTTGGGATGAAGCGTTTCTCACAGCCGTTTATCTCATTAATCGTGTTCACAGTAGAGTCATCAAAAACCAAACTCCACTAGAACGTCTCTTTGGCACTAAACCCAATTATAGCTTTCTTCGCATTTTCGGTTGTGCCATGTGGCCAAACTTGCGCCCCTTTAATAAGCACAAACTTGAGTTCCGCTCCAAGCAATGTGCTTTTTTGGGTTATAGTACACTCCACAAGGGATACAAATGCTTAGACATCTCCTCCGGACGGGTCTATATTTCTCACGATGTCGTCTTTGATGAACAAGTCTTTCCCTTTGCTAGCCTTCATCCAAATGCCGGTGCACAACTCCGCAAAGAGACTTGTTTTGCTACCCTCACATCTCCTGCCATCACCCAATTTTGTTCCAGGGGGAGTCGATGCTACTGCTGGTCATGTATCAATGGCTAATACTCTTGATGAGGGGTCTGCTGATAGTGTGCAGGAAACAGGGCCGGTCAACCATGAAGAAATTGGTGAAAATACCCATGATTTTAAGCAGCAAATAGGAGACTACGCAGAAGATCCGAGCGCCGCCTCCAATGCTGATTTTGGCGGGCGAATCCCCTTGGGATCTGGCGCTGCAGCGGTGTCAGGCGAATCCCCCGCAGGATCGCTACCAGCAGACGGGACAGGCGGTCGGCTGGGCGGGCCCGCTATCTCCCTGTCCCCTAGTCGGGCCAATCCCGCCTCGGTGAGGGCCGGGCCCCCTCCTCTGCGGTCGCGCACGGCCCACTTGGCCGTTCTGGTGCGGGGCGCGCTGGCTTGGGCGGGTCGGGCCCCTCTCAGCCGCTGGCACCAAGTCCGCCGCTGCCGTGTGGCGGGTCTGCACCAGGCTCTGCGTCCGAATCTCAACAGGAGTCCTCCCACGGATCCGGTGCGGGATTCGGTGCGGCAAACTCCGGATCCTATGCGCATGATGCGGCCACCTCCGCCCCTGCTGTTTCTGCATCAATAAATAGGCTGCAGGTTCAGGCTGACCAGCCGGCTTCGCCCCCTCCTATGCGTACACAAACTAGATCTCAAAGTGGCATTGCTAGACCTAAAGTTTACAAAGATGGCTATATTCGTTGGGGGCCTTTTTGTGCCGTAGGTGAACCAAGAAATTTACAAGATGCTCTTGGTGACCCAAAGTGGAAGAAGGCGATGGATGAGGAGTACTCTGTTCTTATGGATAACAAAACGTGGCGCCTTGTTCCACCTATCAAAGGGAGGAATGTGATTGACTGCAAATGGGTGTACAAGATTAAGAGGAAGTCTGATGGCACTATTGACAGGTACAAGGCCCGGTTAGTTGCCAAAGGCTTCAAGCAAAGGTATGGTGTTGACTATGAAGACACCTTTAGCCCTGTGGTAAAAGCTGCTACTATCCGTTTAGTTCTTTCCATTGCAATCTCTCGGAATTGGTGCATGCGTCAACTAGATGTGAAGAACACGTTTTTGCATGGTGTTCTGGAAGAGGAAGTCTTTATGAGGCAACCTCCTGGGTATGAGAGCTCAGTCTCACCACGACACGTCTGCAAGCTTGATAAAGCACTCTATGGCCTGAAACAAGCACCAAGAGCCTGGTACTATCGTTTGTACTCCAAACTTCGGCCTCTTGGCTTCCTTGCTTCTAAAGAAGATACCTCATTGTTCTTCTATCATAAGCATGGAGTAACTATTTTTATGCTTATATACGTTGATGATATTATTGTCACAAGCTCCTCATCCAAAGCAGTTGCAGCTCTTCTCAAGGATTTGAGTATGGATTTTGCACTCAAAGACTTAGGTGCTTTGCATTTCTTTCTTGGTATTGAGGTGAAAAATATTGCACGTGGAGTTCTTCTGTCACATGAAAATTATGTGCAAGAGATACTTCAGCGGATGGGCATGACTGGATGTAAACCTCCGCCTACACCCTTGTCTACCTCCGAGAAGTTGTCTCTTCATGATGGAGCTATCCTTACAACCGAAGACTCCACCAAGTATAGGAGCATCGTGGGAGCATTACAGTACCTCACTTTGACACGGCCAGATATTGCATATGCTGTTAATAAGGTTTGTCAGTTTTTGCATGCTCCTACTACTGTTCATTGGACTGCGGTAAAAAGGATACTCATATATCTTCAAGGAACACAGAGTCATGGGCTTAAGCTTTGCAAGTCAGACTCCATGCTTGTTAGTGTGTTTTCTGATGCAGATTGGGCAGGCTGTCCTGATGACAGGAGATTTACAGGAGGTTTTGCAGTTTTCCTTGGAGGTAACTTGGTTTCATGGAGTGCCCGTAAGCAGGCTACCGTTTCTAGGTCTAGCACAAAAGCTGAGTACAAGGCTCTAGCTAATGCCACTGCTGAAGTAATCTGGGTCCAAAACATGTTGACAGAGTTGGGTGTTCATCATCCCAAGGCAGCATCACTATGGTGTGACAATTTGGGTGCCACATATTTGTCTGCCAACCCTGTGTTTCATGCTAGGACAAAGCATATCGAGATAGACTATCACTTTGTTCGAGAATGAGTAGCCAACAAGCTGTTGAATGTTAGCTTTGTTCCTACTGGTGATCAAGTTGCAGATGGGTTTACTAAACCCCTTTCTTTGAGGCAGCTGGAGGCATTTCGACGCAATCTCACCTTAGATAAGTTGTGATTGAGGGGGAGTGTTAAACAATGTACATACGGTATATCTATAAACCGTATATGTGTGTGTGCGTGTAGTTGTTGTAACTATAATTGGGCTGTTGGGATTGCATCTTATCTTAGATTGTGTCTTGGAGATCAATCCACAGCCCAACAACCTTGTATATCTCGCGGCATTGTGCCTATATTAACACGCATGCGTCCCTGCTGATTGCATACGCTTTAGCCTCATTTTCTACAGTAATTAGCTAAAAAGTAATAATGCTTGGATGCATATGTGATGCCAGTACAATACCAGCGACGACGTACGTGCACACACGTACGCGGTGCTCTTGCTGGTGAGGCTGCCGGAGTATGGGGGATGAGATGACAGGACGTGTACTCGCTGGTGACTCGGTGAAGCTGCCGAAGGACGAAGTACTGGAGATCCCGGCGCGCGTGCATGGCGTCGCTCACCTCTTCCGGGTGCCGCTGTGTGCAAGTGCTGGCGCGCCGTCGTCACCTAGCCATCATTCCGGCACCGCACTGCTCCTCCCTCGTCGGCTTCCTCGGCCAGGAGCGGCACCACTGCAGGGAAGGTCCGTCTGTCAGCTTTTGTCCCTGTGCCATGGTTGGTTCTTAGCCTTGGCCGTCCCCAGGTCAGCTCCTTCGTGCCAGACACCGCTGGTCTCTTTGACGACTGCGTCGTTCCGCTCGCGTCGCACCACGCAATCCGAGAGGAACATGGAGAGGGGCCGATGGAGAAGAGGAGGGGCCATGCTGGGGGCTTCGGTGCGTTCATGGTGAGATTGAAAACACGGTGAGAAGAAATCTTAGAGGAAGGGTAGAAATAGTGGTTACCGGTGCTCTTCGGCTACCAGTTATAATTAGAAAGAAAGAAAGAAGGAAACCGAAGAGGAAGGGAAAGGGTCAGAGATGCATCACGCACTCACGCTATTGAAAGCCTCGACTAAACGGCTGATACACCTTTTGAGTAAACTAAACGATTTATGAATGGATCTTTGTGAGTTAATTAATACAATAGGGTCACGTTATGTACATAACAGGAAGGTTGCATTGCGCCTCACATCTGCATACAGAATGCATGTATACGTGACAAGAATTGCTGACGTGGCTAGATGATGATATGAACAGGCTGCATGTTGAAAGAATGGATAATAGTGGGGATCAACTTTTTAAGAACTAAGATATATTAAAATATGATTCATCTACACATGGTCGTCCCCAACCTCCGACATCCCGACGTCGCCAATAAATCGCAGCCGACCCAGCCTGCAGTCCGCCGGCGGCCACCCCTAACCCCCGCATCCCAACACCACTTGCAGGCCCTCACCCTTAGGACCTCGATCATCTTGACGCTGCCTGCCCTCCTCCAGGCGCGCGCCCTCGTCTTCATGGCGGCGTGCGTTAGCAGGGCTGCAGCTTGGATTCACAAGCTTATGTCGTTGAAGGCTCGTGCGTGCTTGGATTCACAAGCTTATGTCGTTGAAGGCTCATGCATGTATGTAGTGATTGGTACAATTCTCTATCCAGCCGCCAGACTAATCCATCACACACACACACACTACTAATCCAGTGCCCCCCGCGCACACACACATCCAGTACTAAGCAGCAGAGACACCCATCATCCATCCAGTACTCGCACACAAATGGGAATCAGCAAAACACATAGGCCACAATTACCAGAGGAGAGATAGAGGGGAGGGAATCCAGTACTAAGCAGCTGAGGGACGGGGCTTTACGAGGACGACGTCAGGCCGTTGGTGACGGTAGGCGTCGATGGTGTCATAGGGAAGGAATCGATCTCCGAGCAGTGGTCCGGCCGTGGCGTCTGTGGTGTGGGGGTCCGTGTGATGGAGAAAGGCAGCTCCGGTGCATGAGTAGACGGCCGCTGAGCGGCGTGGCGCGGTTGCGTTGAATTGCTGTGTCCGCCTGTGACTTCGCCGTGTCCTTGCCCGGCTGAGTTTTAGCCGATTACTATCTAAAATACCCCTATCACCTTAAGAGCATCTCCAACGGCCGCACAAAAATTTTGCGCCCAATAAAAGTTATAGCGCGTCATTGTAGCACTTTTAATGCGCCTGGACCAACATTGCTTTAGTAGACGCTCAAAAACGCGCGCTCAAAAAGCACACAGTGTAAATTGTGAAACGCGTGCAATCCAGAGCCCAAAATATGCTGCGCGCGATAGCGTTTTTCAGCGCGTGCGCAAAAACTTTTAGCGCTACATCATCTGCTGGAGCTGTTCAGCGTAAAAAAAACAAAATTTAGTGCGCGGAGCTCTTTTTGGCGCCTGCTGGAGATGCTCTAATATACTACTACGGTACTACCCAAACTGTGCAATAGTATTGGTAAATCTGGACCGTTCGTCCGCTTAAATGGACAGCTAATATATTGTGGATGTACTGATGCACGCGTCAATCAAGATTAGTTTGTTACACCGGTATCACATATGCAATCATGCATCTAATATGGGTTGCAGCATGCAAGAGATATAGGTTAATACGGTACAAAAACCAGGATAAAGCAGGACATACCGGCATGCAGCAGGCTAGCTAGGCAGATTGATGCTTCAACCTTCCGTTCGAGACTGAAGGCAAGAGTTGTTCCTGAGTCCTGTCTCTAGAGACGGGACTGGCATATGGGCAGTTCTAAGTTGATCACTGCTAGTGATAGCTCGCTCTCAGAGAGTTACCTAACCAAGTCCAGTGCTTTTTAGTATTTTGTGCTGGCCCATTAAACCATAGCTATTGCCCATCAAGATTCGTTTGAAGTCGTAAGAAATAATATAAGGTTGTCAGGGAAAGTCCGCTTTGCCGGGGGTTGTTGTCGATCTGAACTAAGCATGTCAGTGTTTAGCAGACCCGATCTCCAAAATTTGCACTACTTACGGGGACCGCTGATCAACATTGTTCTTTAATTCCACTACCTAGTACACACCCACTACCTAGTACGCACCAACAGCCACAAACAGAAACTAAGGACGAATAAGCTAAGAATCACCAAGGAGATAGTGCACATCGCATGCTTGGACATGCACTGAACCTAAGATGATAAGTATAAACAAAAGAATCTTTTTGCTTATTCCCTCACAAACGCTTGCTTTGCTGCTCTGACATTCTTTTCATCACTCGCAACAAGAGAAAAATGTAGTGGCAAACATGTCCCAGTTCTATGAGTTGCATCTACGAGAGCACTCACCCAAATCACTGAGGTGGTGCTTGGGCATACGCAGGAACTCGGCATACTCCTGCTCCTAATCACACCGGAGACCGCGGCACACGAAATCTTGAACAATCGGAGAAGGGCGCAGGATTAACGGCCATACCGCTGCCTTGCGGTCCTCCCCGCGGCCAGCCGCTTCAGGTCAGGGACCGAGCGCGGAAGGGCGCCGCCGCCGTCTCGATGCCCTCCTCGGCGGTCGGCTGGGCGCACGCGGGAGAGGACGATGTCTTCCTTGGCCTTTCCTATAGGATGCGGAACCGGGAGGTTCGGCCAGGAGTGGCGGCGGACGGGCCGACGGGAGGGGCGCCGCCATCGCTGGCCGCCTGGTCCGGTGCCGCCGTACGGGAGGCAGGGCAGCAGGCGAACAAATGACGATGTTTCCCTTTCTTTTCGAGTGAATCTCACATCACCCTAATTTTTTCGTACAGTAAATATAATTCAATGAATAAATATAATTTTGTGCTAATGATTATCACAAGATCTAGTGACAAAATTGACCGGCAAGGCTCACCTGTCAAGCCTAGTGACAACAATGGCATCTCAAGATTATCATTTACTTTGAAATAACTTTTGAATTTCAAACCATGATCCAATTGAATTTGGACAAAAAAACATTAAACCGATGATTCTCTTCTCTCAAACAGTTATCCGAATGTGTTGAAACCGGACAGGACCTGGAATCCAGGACAGAAAGACTCCAATTGGAGCCCCCACTCTCAGTACATAGTTCCGGGACCCAAAACATATGTGAGGCGGATATGGACCACCCGAACGCGTCCAGTCTAGAACAATGAAAATACACACGCGATCCGCATAAGCTCACCGGTCCACCTGTCCACATTCATGGCGGACAGTCCGCAGTGCAGCTGGTAAGACCTACAGTAGGCTCGGAGGAGGAGGGCATACAGGTTGAATCTAGCGCCGGGTTCAAGGTGGTCGATGTCACGACCGACAAGGGCGGCGACATCCGCCTCCTCTGAGGCCCTCCCAATGCTCCACCTTGTACAAGTGCTAAGGCTGGCATGTAGACAAAAAATCTGATGTGACGAGATAATAAATTAAGAGGAGAGAGGTGAGTTTGATGACCCCAGAAAGAACCAATGCCAAGCACATGAACCTAGACAAAAACAATTAAATGAAAGAAACTCACCAATGCATGAAATAGTTTAGTTTCTAAAGCATTAAATGAGGAGAGCTCAACACCAACAAATGAAGCAACTATGCATTGTGGACATTAGTCACTAAACATTTTAATATGCTTAGCACCTTTGGCAAATGTTTTAAAACCGCCTCTCAACGGCGGACAATGTGGCCAAAAGGAATGGACCTTCCAATGGCACATGTATAGTGTGTGGGAATAACGAGGACGTGAACCATGTCTTCTTTCATTGTGCGTCAGCAAGTTTGTGTGGAGCGTGGTTAGGGAAGCGTTTCAACAAAATTGGTGCCCTGCATCTGGAGCTGATTTGCATTAGATTCTGCAAACCCAGAAGGGGACTAGTGGTCGGATCATATGGCGATGCATTGGGGCGTTATTGTGGGTTCTATGGAACACTAGAAACAAAATGACGATAAAAAAAGCTCCCTTCCCACCTCGCTGATGTTATCTTTAAATGACATATCTTCTTAAAGATGTGAATACCGTTGGGGAAGCACCGCGATGCTGAGCAGATGACGGAGGCCATGAAGAAGATTAGAAGCACCTTGACGATTGCGCGTCAACCTCCATAGATGGTCTCACCTTTTGGTGGAGAGGTAGCTGTAGGAAGTAGGGGTTGGGTTGATTTGTTTTACCAAGCTGTGCCCTGCTTTCTTGTTGCCTTGTACCTTTTCGTTTCTTTTGTGGTTTCGTGACTGCCGGTTTGTAAGACTATTGAACCTTTGTGATGGGTGCCCTGGTGGCTTTATTAATTTAAAGTCGGACGCTTCTAGCATCTGAAGGAAATATGCCCTAGAGGCAATAATAAAGTTATTATTTATTTCCTTATTTCATGATAAATGTTTATTATTCATGCTAGAATTGTATTAACCAGAAACATAATACATGTGTGAATACATAGGCAAACATAGTGTCACTAGTATGCCTCTACTTGACTAGCTCGTTAATCAAATATGGTTAAGTTTCTTAACCATAGACATGAGTTGTCATTTGATTAACGGGATCACATCATTAGGAGAATGATGTGATTGACTTGACCCATTCCTTTAGCTTAGCACTTGATCGTTTAGTATGTTGCTATTGCTTTCTTCTTGACTTATACATGTTCTTATGACTATGAGATTATGCAACTCCCGTTTACCGGAGGAACACTTTGTGTGCTACCAAACGTCACAACGTAACTGGGTGATTATAAAGGTGCTCTATAGGTCTCTCCGAAGGTACTTGTTGAGTTGGCGTATTTCGAGATTAGGATTTGTCACTCCGATCGTCGGAGAGGTATCTCTGGGCCCACTCGGTAATATACATCACTATAAGCCTTGCAAGCATTATAACTAATGAGTTAGTTGCGGGATGATGTATTACGGAACGAGTAAAGAGACTTGCCGGTAACGAGATTGAACTAGGTATTGAGATACCGACGATCGAATCTCGGGCAAGTAACATACCGATGACAAAGGGAACAACGTATGTTGTTATGCGGTTTGACCAATAAAGATTTTCGTAGAATATGTAGAAGCCAATATGAGCATCCAGGTTCCGCTATTGGTTATTTACTGAAGACGTGTCTCGGTCATGTCTACATAATTCTCGAACCCGTAGGGTCCGCACGCTTAAAGTTCGATGACGATCGGTATTATGAGTTTTTGTTTTTTGATATACCGAAGGTAGTTTGGAGTCCCGGATGTGATCACGAACATGATGAGGAGTCTCGAAATGGTCGAGACATAAAGATCAATATATTGGATGACTATGTTCGGACACCAGAATGGTTTCGGGGAGTTTCGGACATATACCGGAGTACCGGGGGGGTTACCGGAACGCCCCGGGAGTTTAATGGGCCAAGATGGGCCTTGGTGCAGAAGAGGAGGGGCGGCTAGGGCAGGCTGCGCGCCCCCTCCCCCTCTAGTCTGAATTGGACAAGGAGGGGGGGCCTTTCCTTCCTCTCTCTCCTTCCCTTCCTTCCCCCCTCCTACTCCAACTAGGAAAAAAGGGAGTCCTACTCCCGATGGGAGTAGGACTCCTCCCTGACGCGCCCTCCCCTGGCCGACCGCCTCCCCTCTGGTCCTTTATATGCGGGGGCAGGGGCACTTCTAGACACAACAATTGATCTCTTGATCTCTTAGCCGTGTGCGGTGCCCCCCTCCACCATATCACACCTCGATCATATTGTAGTGGTGCTTAGGCGAAGCCCTGCGTCGGTAGCAACATCATCACCATCACCACGCCGTCGTGCTGACGAAACTCTCCCCTGAAGCTCTGCTGGATCGGAGTTTGCGGGACGTCATCGAGCTGAACGTGTGCTGAACTCGGAGGTGCCGTACGTTCGGTACTTGGATCGGTCAGATTATGAAGATGTATGACTACATCAACCGCGTTGTGCTAACCCTTCCGCTTTCGGTCTACGAGGGTACGTAGACAACACTCTCCCCTCTCGTTGCTATGCATCACCATGATCTTGTTTGTGCGTAGGAATTTTTTTGAAATTACTACGTTGCCCTACAGTGGCATCTGAGCCAGGTTTTATGCGTAGATGTTATATGCATGAGTAGAACACAAGTGAGTTGTGGGTGATACAAGTCATACTGCTTACCAGCATGTCATACTTTGATTCGGCGGTATTGTTGGATGAAGCGGCCCGGACCGACATTACGCGTACGCTTACACGAGACTAGTTCTACCGACGTGCTTTGCACACAGGTGGCTGGCGGGTGTCAGTTTCTCCAATTTTAGTTGAACCGAGTGTGGCTACGCCCGGTCCTTGTGAAGGTTAAAACAACACTAACTTGACGAACTATCGTTGTGGTTTTGATGCGTAGGTAAGAACGGTTCTTGCTCAACCTGTAGCAGCCACGTAAAACATGCAACAACAAAGTAGAGGACGTCTAACTTGTTTTTGCAGGGCATGTTGTGATGTGATATGGTCAAGACGTGATGAAATATAAATTGTTGTATGAGATGATCATGTTTTTTTAAAGTTATCGGCTACTGGCAGGAACCTTATGGTTGTCTCTTTATTTTGCATAAGATGCAAGTGCTATGTAATTGCTTTACTTTATCGCTATACGATAGCAATAGTTGCAAAAACAATAGCTGGTGAAACGACCATGTGACGACACGTTGATAAAAGATCAAGATGATGGAGATCATAGTGTCATGCCAGTAACAATGGAGATCATGACAATACTTTGGAGATGGAGATCAAAAGCACAAGATGATGATGGCCATATCATGTCACATATTATGATTGCATGTGATGTTTATCTTTTATATATCTTATTTTGCTTTGTTCGGCGGTATCTTTATAAGATGATCCCTTGCTAAATTTCAAGGTATAAGTGTTCTCCTTGAGTATGCACCGTTGCGAAAGTTCTTCGTGCTGAGACACCACGTGATGATCGGGTGTGATAAGCTCTACGTTCAAATACAACGGGTGCAAAACAGTTGCACACGCGAAATACTCAGGTTAAACTTGATGGGCATAGCATATGCAGATATGGCCTCGGAACACTGAGACCGAAAGGTCGAGCGTGAATCATATAGTAGATATGATCAACATAGTGATGTTCACCATTGAAACTACTCCATCTCACGTGATGATCGGACATGGTTTAGTTGATTTGGATCACGTGATCACTTAGATGATTAGAGGGATGTCTATCTAAGTGGGAGTTCTTAAGTAATATGGTTAATTGAACTTTAATTTATCATGAACTTAGCCCTGGTAGTATTAGCATATCTATGTTGTAGATCAATAGCTCGCGTTTAGCTCCCCTATTTTATTTTTGATATGTTCCTAGAGAAAAATAAGTTGAAAGATGTTAGTAGCAAAGATGCGGACTAGCTCCGTGATCTGAGGATTATCCTCATTGCTGCATAGAAGTATTATGTCCTTGATGCACCGCTAGGTGACAGAACTATTGCAGGAGCAGATGCAGACGTTTTGAACATTTTGACAAAAGCTCGGTATGATAACTACTTGATAGTTTAGTGCACCATGCTTTACGGCTTAGAACCGGGACTTCAAAAATGTTTTGAACGCCACGGAGGATATAAGATGTTCCAAGAGATGAAATTGGTATTTCATACTCATGCCCGTGTCGAGAGGTATGAGACCTCTGACATTACTTTGCCTACAAGATGGAGGAGAATAGCTCAACCAGTAAGCACGTGCTCAGATTGTCTGAGTACTACAATCACTTGAATCAAGTGGGAGTTAATCTTCCAGATAAGATAGTGATTGACAAATTTCTCTAGTCACTATCACCAAGTTACTAGAATTTTGTGAGGAACTATAATATGCAAGGGATAACGGAAATGATTCCCAAGCTCTTCATGATGCTGAAATCGACGAAGGTAGAAATCAAGAAAATCATCAAGTGTTGATGGTTGACAAGACCACTAGTTTCAAGAAAAGGGCAAAGGGAAGAAGGGGAACTTCATGAAGAACAGCAAGCAAGTTGCTGCTCATGAGAAGAAGCCCGAGTCTAGGCCTAAGCCTAAGAGTAAGTGCTTCTACTGCAAAGGAAATGGTCACTGGAAGTGGAACTGCCCTAGATACTTGGCGGATAAGAAGGATGGCAAAGTAAACAAAGATATATTGGATATACATGTTATTGATGTGTACTTTACTAGTGTTTATAGCAACCCCTCGGTATTTGATACTAGTTCAGTTTCTAAGAGTAGTAACTTGAAACGGGAGTTGTAGAATAAACAGAGACTAGTTGAGGGTGAAGTGACGATGTGTGTTGGAAGTGGTTCCAAGATTGATATGATCATCATCGCACACTCCCTATACTTTCGGGATTAGTGTTGAACCTAAATAAGTGTTATTTGTTGTTTGCGTTGAGCATGAATATGATTTGATCATGTTTATTGCAATAGGGTTATTCATTTAAGTTAGAGAATAATTGTTGTTCTGTTTACATTAATAAAACCTTCTATGGTCATACACCCAATGAAAATGGTTTGTTTGATCTCGATCGTAGTGATACACATATTCATAATATTGAAGCCAAAAGATGCAAAGTTAATAATGATAGTGCAACTTATTTGTGGCACTGCCGTTTAAGTCATATTGGTGTAAAGCGCATGAAGAAACTCCATGCTGATGGGCTTTTGGAATCACTTGATGCTTGCGAACCATGCCTCATGGGCAAGATGACTAAGACTCTGTTCTCCGAAACAATGGAGTGAGCAGCTGACTTATTGGAAATAATACATACTGATGTATGCGGTCCGATGAGTGTTGAGGCTCGCGGCGGGTATCGTTATTTTCTTACCTTCACAGATGATTTGAGAAGATATGGGTATATCTACTTGATGAAACATAAGTTTGAAACATTTGAAAAGTTCAAAGAACTTTAGAGTGAAGTGGAAAATCATCGTGACAAGAAAATAAAGTTTCTACGATTTGATCACAGAGATAAATATTTGAGTTACGAGTTTGATCTTCAATTAAAACAAATAGAATAGTTTCACAAATTCGTGCCACCTGGAACACCATAGCATAATGGTGTGTCCGAACATCATAACCATACTATTATTGGATATAGTGCAATATATGATGTTTCTTACCGATTTACCACTATAGTTTTGGGGTTATGCATTAGAGACACCTGCATTCACGTTAAAAATGGCACCATCTAAATCCGTTGAGACGACACCGTATGAACTGTGGTTTGGCAACAAATCAAAGTTGTCGTTTCTTAAAGTTTGGGGTTACGATGCTTATAAGAAAAAGTTTCATCCTGATAAGCTCAAACCCAAATCGGAGAAATGTGTCTTCATAGGATACCCAAAGGAGACAGTTGGGTACACCTTGTAATCATAGATCCGAAGGCAAAATATTCGTTGCTAAGAATGGATCCTTTCTAGAGAAGGAGTTTCTCTCGGAAGAAGTGAGTGGGAGGAAAGTAGAACTTGATGAGGTAACTGTACCTGCTCCCTTATTGGAAAGTAGTTCATCACAGAAATCTGTTCCTGTGACTCCTACACCAAATTAGTGATGAAGCTAATGATGATGATCATGTACCTTCAGATCAAGTTACTACTGAACCTCGTAGGTCAACCAGAGTGAGATCCGCACCAGAGTGGTACGGTAATCCTGTTCTGGAGGTCATGTTAATTGACCATGACGAACCTACGAACTATGAGGAAGCGATGATGAGCCCCGATTCCGCGAAATGGCTTGAGGCCATGAAATCTAAGATGGGATCCATGTATGAGAACAAAGTGTGGACTTTGGTTGACTTGCCCGATGATCGGCAAGCCATAGAAAATAAATGGATCTTCAAGAGGTAGACGGACGCTGATAGTAGTGTTACTATCTACAAAGCTAGACTTGTCAAAAAAAGGTTTTGACAAAGTTCAAGGTGTTGACTACGATGACATTTTCTCACTCGTAGTGATGCTTAAGTCTGTCTGAATCATGTTAGCAAATTGCCACATTTTATGAAATCTGGCAAATGGATGTCAAAACTACATTCCTTAATGGATTTCTTAAAGAAGAGTTGTATATGATGCAACCAGAAGGTTTTGTCGATCCTAAAGGTGCTAACAAAATGTGCAAGCTCTAGCGATCCATCTATGGACTGGTGCAAGCATCTCAGAGTTGGAATATACGCTTTGATGAGTTGATCAAAGCATATAGTTTTATACAGACTTGTGGTGAAGCCTGTATTTACAAGAAAGTGAGTGGGAGCACTACAACATTTCTGATAAATATATGTGAATGACATATTGTTGATCGGAAATAATGTAGAATTTTCTGGAAAGCATAAAGGAGTATTTGAAAGGAGTTTTTCAAATAAAGACCTCGGTGAAGCTACTTACATATTGAGCATCAAGATCTATAGAGATAGTTCAATACGCTTGATAAGTTTTTTCAATGAGTACATACCTTGACAAGATTTTGAAGTAGTTCAAAATAGAACAGTCAAAGAAAGAGTTCTTACATGTGTTACAAGGTGTGAAATTGAGTAAGACTCAAAGCCCGACCACGACAGAAGATGAGAATGAAAGTCATTCCCTATGCCTAAGCCATAGTTTCTATAAATATGCCATGCTGAGTACCAGATCTATTGTATACCATACACTGAGTTTAGCAAGGGAGTACAATAGTGATCTAGGAGTAGATCACTGGACAATGGTCAAAATTATCCTTAGTGGAATAAGGATATGTTTCTCGATTATGGAGGTAACAAAAGGTTCGTCATAAAGGGTTACGTTGATGCAAATTTTGACACCGATCCAGATGACTCTAAGTCTCAATCTGGATACATTTTGAAAGTGGGAGCAATTAGCTAGAGTAGCTCCGTGCAGCGCATTGTTGACATAGAAATTTGCAAAATACATACGTCTCTGAATGTGATAGACCCGTAAACTAAACTTCTCTCACAAGCAAAACATGATCACACCTTAGTACTCTTTGGGTGTTAATCACATAGCGATGTGAACTAGATTATTGACTCTATTAAACCCTTTGGGTGTTGGTCACATGACGATGTGAATTATGGGTGTTAATCACATGGTGATGTGAACTATTGGTGTTAAATCACATGGCGATGTGAACTAGATTATTGACTCTAGTGCAAGTGGGAGACTGAAGGAAATATGCCCTAGATGCAATAATAAAGTTATTAGGTATTTCCTTATTTCATGATAAATGTTTATTATTCATGCTAGAATTGTATTAACCGGAAACATAATACATGTGTGAATACATAGACAAAGATAGTGTCACTAATATGCCTCTACTTGACTAGCTCGTTAATCAAAGATGGTTAAGTTTCCTAACCATAGAATGAGCTGTCATTCGATTAATGGGATCACATCATTAGGATAATGATGTGATTGACTTGACCCATTCCGTTAGCTTAGCACTTGATTGTTTAGTATGTTGCTATTGCTTTCTTCATGACTTATACATGTTCCTATGACTATGAGATTATGCAACTCCTGTTCACCGGAGGAACACTTTGTGTGCTACCAAACGTCACAACGTAACTGGGTGTTTATAAAGGAGCTCTATAGGTGTCTCCGTAGGTACTTGTTGAGTTGGCGTATTTCGAGATTAGGATTTGTCACTCCGGTCGTCGGAGAGGTATCTCTGGGCCCACTCGGTAATACACATCGCTATAAGCCTTGCAAGCATTGTAACTAATGACTTAGTTGCGGGATGATGTATTACGGAACGAGTAAAGAGACTTGCCGGTAACGAGATTGAACTAGGTATTGAGATACCGACGATCGAATCTCGGGCAAGTAACATACTGATGACAAAGGGAACAACGTATGTTGTTATGCGGTTTGATCGATAAAGATCTTCGTAGAATATGTAGGAGCCAATATGAGCATCTAGGTTCTGCTATTGGTTATTGACCGGAGACGTGTCTCGGTCATGTCTACATAGTTCTCGAACCCGTAGGGTCCGCACGCTTAAAGTTCGGTGACAACCGGTATTATGAGTTTTTGTGTTTTGATGTACCGAAGGTAGTTTGGAGTCCCGGATGTGATCACGGACATGATGAGGAGTCTCTAAATGGCCGAGACATAAAGATCGATATTTTGGACGACTATGTTCGGACACCGGAATGGTCTCGGGGAGTTTCGGACATATACCGGAGTATCGGGGGGTTACCGGAACCCCCCAGGGAGTTTTATGAGCCAAGATGGGCCTTAGTGGAGAAGAGGAGGGGCGGCTAGGGCAGGCCACATGCCCCCTCCCCCTCTAGTCCGAATTGGACAAGGAGGGGGGCGCCCCCCCCTTCCTTCCTCTCTCTCTCCTTCCCTTCCTTTCCCCCTCCTACTCCAACTAGGAAAAGAGGGAGTCCTACTCCCGATGGGAGTAGGACTCCTCCCTGGCGCGCCCTTCCTTGGCCGGCCGCCTCCTCCCCCTGGTCCTTTATATACGGGGGAAGGGGGGCACCTCTAGACACAACAATTGATCTCTTGATCTCTTAGCCGTGTGCGGTGCCCCCTCCACCATATTCCACCTCTATCATATCGTAGCAGTGCTTAGGCGAAGCCCTGCGTCGGTAGCAACATCATCACCTTCACCACTCCATCGTGCTGATGGAACTCTCCCGTGAAGTTCTGCTGGATCGGAGTTCGCGGGACATCATCGAGCTGAACGTGTGCTGAACTCGGAGGTGCCGTACGTTCAGTACTTGGATCAGTCAGATCGTGAAGACGTACAACTACATCAACCGCGTTGTGCTAACGCTTCCGCTTTCGGTCTACAAGGGTGCATAGACAACACTCTCCCCTCTCGTTGCTATGCATCACCATGATCCTGTTTGTGCGTAGGATTTTTTTTTGAAATTACTACGTTCCCCAACAGCATCTTTGTTCCAAAAACACCCAACACATGGATGATGCCATCCTCGCCAAGCTTGTCAGCGAGCCCACCCTCGTCACTAAGAACCGCTACATCCTCGAGTCCGTCGAGTCCGAACGGGTGGTTGCGGAGAATCGCACTACTAGAGAAAACCTTATACACAAAAGCTTACTAGTAGCGCTTTCTAAAAGACACCGCTGCTACTAATTATCAGTAGCGCGGATAAAAACAATGCGCTACTACTAATAAATAGTAGTAGCATGGGTTCACCGTTCCCACGCTACTACTAAGTGTCCCCAGGACAGGGCATTAGTAGTAGCGAGGGGTATAAAAAACCGCGCTACTACTAACGAATAGTAGTAGCGCGGGTGAATTTCTAGCGCGGGTCTAATGTTCCCACGCTACTACTATGGTCAGACCGGATCAAATAGTGTACCCCGCTTAGTAGCAGCGCATCACCCTGATACGTCTCCAACGTATCTATAATTTTTGATTGCTCCATGCTATATTATCTACTGTTTTCGACATTATTGGGCTTTATTATCCACTTTTATATTATTTTTGGGACTAACCTATTAACCGGAGGCCCAGCCCAGAATTGTTGTTTTTTGCCTGTTTTAGGGTTTCGAAGAAAAGGAATATCAAACGGAGTCCAAACGGAATAAAACCTTCGGGAACGTGATTTTCTCACCGAACACAACTCAGGAGACTTGGACCCTTCATCAAGCCAACTAACAGGAGGCCTACTAGGTAGGGGGC
This sequence comes from Triticum aestivum, assembly GCF_018294505.1. Lineage (NCBI taxonomy): Eukaryota > Viridiplantae > Streptophyta > Magnoliopsida > Poales > Poaceae > Triticum > Triticum aestivum. The sequence goes on from NC_057794.1 coordinate 565,544,964, forward strand.
GCGCCTGCCCCCCCCCCCCCCCCCGGGCGCGCGCTTCACCCTCGTGGGCCCCTTGTTGCTCCACCGATGTACTTCTTCCTCCTATATATATATCCACGTACCCCCAAACAATCAGAACAGGGGCCAAAACCCTAATTCCACCGTCGTAACTTTCTGTATCCACGAGATCCCATCTTGGGGCCTGTTCCGGAGCTCCACCGGAGGGGCCATCAATCACGGAGGGCTTCTATATCAACACCATAGCCTCTCCGATGAAGTGTGAGTAGTTTACTTCAGACCTACGGGTCTATAGTTAGTAGCTAGATGGCTTCTTCTCTCCTTTTGGATCTCAATACAATGTTCTCCCCCTCTCTTGTGGAGATCTATTCGATGTAATCTTCTTTTTTTGCAGTGTGTTTGTTGAGACCGATGAATTGTGGGTTTATGATCAAGTCTATCTATGAATAATATTTAAAGCTTCTCTGAATTCTTTTATGTATGATTGGTTATCTTTGCAAGTTTCTTCGAATTATCAGTTTGGTTTGGCCTACTAGATTGATCTTTCTTGCAATGGGAGAAGTGCTTAGCTTGGGGTTCAATCTTGCGGTGTCCTTTCCAAGTGATAGTAAGGGCAGCAAGGCACGTATTGTATTGTTGCCATCGAGGATAACAAGATGTGGTTTTCTTCATATTGCATGAGTCTATCCCTCTACATCATGTCATCTTGCTTAAGGCATTACTCTGTTTTTAACTTAATACTCTAGATGCATGCTGGATAGCGGTCGATGAGTGGAGTAATAGTAGTAGATGCAGGCAGGAGTCGGTCTACTTGTCTCGGACGTGATGCCTATATACATGATCATACCTAGATATTCTCATAACTATGCTCAATTCTGTCAATTGCTCAACAGTAATTTGTTCACCCACCGTAGAATACTTATGCTCTCGAGAGAAGCCACTAGTGAAACCTAGGGCCCATGGGTCTATCTTTATCTTATTAATCTCCTACTACTTAGTTATTTACTTTGCTATTTACTTTGCCTTTATTTTACTTTGCATCTTTATCATAAAAATACCAAAAATATTATCTTATCATATCTATCAGATCTCACTCTCGTAAGTGGCCCTATAGGGATTGACAACCCCTATTTGCGTTGGTTGCGAGGATTTATTTGTTTTGTGCAAGTACGAGGGACTCACGCGTAGCCTCCTACTGGATTGATACCTTGGTTCTCAAAAACTGATGGAAATACTTACGCTACTTTGCTGCATCATCCCTTCCTCTTCAGGGAAAACCAACATAGTGCTAAAAGAGGTAGCAAGAAGGATTTCTAGCGCCGTTGCTGGGGAGGTCTACGCAAAAGTCAACATACCAAGTACCCATCACATACCCTTATCTCCCGCATTACATTATTTGCCATTTGCCTCTCGTTTTCCTCTCCGCCCAATTCACCCTTGCCGTTTTATTCGCCCTCTCTCTCTCTCTATCCTCCATCACTTTCTCTATTTGCCCCTTTTGTCCGCTTGCTTTTTGTTTGCTTGTGTGTTAGTTTGCTTGTTTGTCGCGATGGCTCAAGATAATACTAAATTGTGTGACTTCACCAATACCAACAACAATGATTTTATTAGCACTCCAATTTCTCCTCTTACCGATGCTGAATCTTGTGAAATTAATACTGCTTTGCTGAATCTTGTCATGAAAGATCCGTTTTCCGGCCTTCCTAGTGAAGATGCCACTACCCATCTAAATAGCTTCGTTTGATTTGTGTGACATGCAAAAGAAGAAAGATGTGGATAATGATATTGTTAAATTGAAGCTATTTCCTTTTTCGCTTAGAGATCGTGCTAAAGCTTGGTTTTCTTCTTTGCCTAAAAATAGTATTGATTCATGGAATAAGTGCAAAGATGCTTTTATCTCTAAGTATTTTCCTCCCGCTAAGATCATCTCTCTTAGAAATGATATTATGAACTTTAAGCAACTTGATCATGAACATGTTGGACAAGCTTGGGATAGAATGGAATTAATGATACGTAATTGCCCTACTCATGGTTTAAATTTGTGGATGATTATACAAATTTTTTATGCCGGATTGAATTTTGCTTCTAGAAATCTTTTAGATTCAGCCGCGGGAGGCACTTTTATGGAAATCACTTTAGGAGAAGCTACTAAAATCCTAGATAATATTATGGTTAAGTATTCTCAATGTCATACTGAAAGATGTACTAATAAAAAGGTGCATGCGATATAAGAAATTAATGTTTTGAGTGGAAAGATGGATGAACTTATGAAATTATTTGCTAATAAGAGTGTTTCTTCTGATCCTAATGATATGCCCTTGTCTACTTTGATTGAGAATAATAATGAATCTATGGGTGTGAATTTTGTTGGTAGGAACAATTTTGGTAATAATGCGTATAGAGGAAATTTCAATCCTAGGCCTTATCCTAGTAATCCCTCTAATAATTATGGTAATTCCTATGGAAATTATAATAAGATGCCCTCTGATTTTGATTCTAATATTAAAGAATTTATTACTTCGCAAAAGAATTTTAATGCTATGATTGAAGAAAAATTGCTTAAGATTGATGATTTGGCTATGAACGTTGATAGAATTGCTCTTGATGTTGACTCTTTGAAACATAGATCTATTCCACCTAAGCATGATATCAATGAGTCTCTCAAAGTCATGAGAATTTCCATTGACGAGTGCAAAGAAAGAACCGCCAGGATGCGTGCTAAGAAAGATGACTTTATAAAAGCGTGTTCTTCTAGTTCCTACGAGAATAATGATGAAGATCTAAAAGTTATTGATGTGTCCCCTATTATATCTTTGTTTTGCAATATCAATCTTGATAATGATGGGACTGAATATGATCCACCTTTACCTAGAAGGCGTTCCAAGAATTCTGAATCTTTTGATCTTGATGCTAAATTTGATAAAAGTGGAATTGAAGAACTTAAAACCCTAGATGTTGCTAAACCCACTATTATGGATTTCAAGGAATTTAACTATGAAAATTGCTCTTTGATTGATTTTATTTCCTTGTTGCAATCCGTACTAAATTCTCCTCACGCTTATAGTCAAAATAAAGGGTTTACTAAACATATCGTTGATGCCTTGATGTAATCTTATGGAGAAAAACTTGAATTGGAAGTTTCTATCCCTAGAAAACTTTATGATGAGTGGGAACCAACTATTAAAAATTAAAATTAAAGATCATGAATGCTATGCTTTATGTGATTTGGGTGCTAGTGTTTCCACGATTCCAAAGACTTTGTGTGATTTGTTAGGTTTCCATGATTTTGATGATTGCTCTCTAAACTTGCACCTTGCAGATTCCACTATTAAGAAACCTATGGGAAGAATTAATGATGTTCTTATTGTTGCAAATAGGAATTATGTGCCCGTAGATTTTATTGTTCTTGACATAGATTGCAATCCTTCATGTCCTATTATTCTTGGTAGACCTTTCCTTAGAACGATTGGTGCAATTATTGATATGAAGGAAGGAAATATTAGATTCCAATTTCCGTTAAGGAAAGGCATGGAACACTTTCCTAGAAAGAAAATTAAATTACCTTATGAATCTATTATGAGAGCCACTTATGGATTGCCTACCAAAGATGGCAATACCTAGATCTATTCTTACTTGTTATGCCTAGCTAGGGGCGTTAAACGATAGCGCTTGTTGGGAGGCAACCCAATTTTATTTTTATTCCTTGATTTTTGCTCCTGATTAGTAATAAATAAATTATTTAGCCCCTGTTTTGGTTGTGTTTTTGTTTTTAATTAGTGTTTGTGCCAAGTAGAACCGTTGGGAAGACTTGGGGAAAGTCTTGTTGAACTTGCTGTAAAAAGCAGAAACTTTAGAGCTCACAAGAACTACTGTCATTTTTTTTTTGGAAAGTGGTATTTAGTTAATTATTTTTGAAGATGATTAATAGATAAATTCCTCATGTCCAGCAATTTATTTTAGAATTTTTGGGTTCCAGATCTTGCGCTAGCTACAGATTACTACAGACTATTCTGTTTTTGACAGATTCTGTTTTGCGTGTGTTGTTTGCTTATTTTGATGAATCTATGGCTAGTAAATTAGTTTATAAACCATAGAGAAGTTGTAATACAGTAGGTATAACACCCTTATAAATAAATAATGAGTTCATTACAGTACCTTGAAGTGGTCTTTTGTTTTCTTTCGCTAACGGAGCTCACGAGATTTTCCACTTTAAGGTTTGTGTTGTGAAGTTTTCAAGTTTTGGGTAAAGATTTGATGGATTATGGAACAAGGAGTGGCAAGAGCATAAGCTTGGGGATTCCCATGGCACCCCCAAGATAATCTAAGGACACCTAAAAGACAAAGCTTGGGGATGCCCCGGAAGGCATCCCCTCTTTCGTCTACTTCTATCGGTAACTTTACTTGTAGCTATATTTTTATTTACCACATGATATGTGTTTTACTTGGAGCGTCTTGTATGATTTGAGTCTTTGCTTATTAGTTTACCACAATCATCCTTCCTGTACACATCTTTTGAGAGAGCCATACATGATTTGGAATTTGTTAGAATACTCAATGTGCTTCTCTTATCTCTTTTGAGTTATATAATTTTGCTCTAGTGCTTCACTTATATCTTTTAGAGCACGGTGGTGGATTTATTTTATAGAAACTATTGATCTCTCATGCTTCACTTAGATTATTTTGAGAGTCTTAATAGCATGGTAATTTGCTTAAAATCCTAATATGCTTGGTATGCAAGATTAATAATAAAACTTTCCTATGAGTGTGTTGAATACTAAGAGAAGTTTGATGCTTGATGATTGTTTTGAGACATGGAGGTAATAATATCAAAGTCGTGCTAGTTGAGTAGTTGTGAAATTGAGAAATACTTGTGTTGAGGTTTGCAAGTCCCGTAGCATGCACGTATGGTAAACGTTATGCAACAAATTTGAAACATGAGGTGTTATTTGATTGTCTTCCTTATGAGTGGCGGTCGGGGACGAGCGATGGTCTTTTCCTACCAATCTATCCCCCTAGGAGCATGCACGTAGTACCGAGGTTTTTGATGACTTGTAGATTTTTTCAATAAGTATGTGAGTTCTTTATGACTAATGTTGAGTCCATGGATTATACGCACTCTCACCCTTCCATCCTTGCTAGCCTCTTCGGTACTGTGCATTGCCCTTTCTCACATTGAGAGTTGGCACAAACTTCACCGGTGCATCCAAACCCCATGATATGATACGCTCTTTCACACATAAACCTCCTTATATCTTCCTAAAACAGCCACCATACCTACCTATTATGGCATTTCCATAGCCATTCCGAGATATATTGCCATGCAACTTTCCATCATTCCATTCATCATGTGTCGGGGGACTAATCCACGAACACTTATGGGACCGGCGGATCGAGTCCCTTTCGGTTCGGAGGGGGCGGAGGTCGTGCAAAGAGCGGATCGAGGCGAAGCACACGAGCAGTTTACCCAGGTTCAGGCCGCACGGATGCGTAAAACCCTACTCCTGCTTTGTGGTTTGTATTGATTTCTTGCTCGGGAGCGCGGAGTGCTACAGTACACACCAGCAGCTAGCGAGACCGAGCGTGAGTGTTCGAACCCCCCCTCTATGTTGCGCATGGGCCTCCTTTTATATGCTCAAGGGGTCACCGACAGGTGGCAACATAGACAAGGGCAAAAAAGGGAAAGGTGTTGCGGTTGGTACAGCTACCTGCTACAGTGTATCATACCTAACCCTGACGGCAGGGGACAAGGGCATTAAATGCCCATATGTGTCGCCTAAACAGTGCAAAAGGGACCGTCAGGGACGCCGCCGCTCGCCACGATGGCGATCTTGTCAGCGCCGCTGGCCACCGCGCACCGCAGGCTGCACATCCTCCCGCCACGTATGCCTGGAAGGGTCCCAGAGCGACACGTTGGTGGATGTGCTGGAGCGCGGGCACAGAGTGGTGGCTTGCCGCGGCAAACGCCTTGCCGCGGTCATTGTCTTCTCGCGTCCAGGAGCTTGTCGCTCACCGGGCCTTGCCGGGGTGCGTGGCGCGCCGCGGCAAGTTCCTTGAGATGCCTTGGGTGGCCTTCCCGGCAAGCTCCTCTTGCCGGGGTCTTGTCTCCTTAAATGCCTTGCCTTGGTTGGCCTTCCCGGCAAGCTCCTCTTGCCGGGGTCTTGTGGTGTATTGGTTTGGATACTTTGTTCTTGAATGGCTCCAAAGGAACCACGGAGGACCTTGGTGGTCACCCGGCAAGCCTTGCCGCGGGATGCTGCGACTGCCCGTGCACAAGTTCGGGATACTAGGGTACCCCTACTCTAGTACACCGACAGGAGCCCCCGGGCCTGGGCCATACACGGTGCCGAGCGCTGTTGGGCCAGGCCCAAAACAGGGCACGGGCACGCGCGGCCTAGGTTACGCCGTATCTCTCTCCATATCCACCGCACCCTCCTCGAACGGCACGCGTTGAATGCAGCATCGTGGGAGAGATTGTGGGTGGTTTCTTTATTCGGAAATGCGGAACGTCCGCCCCCTCCCCCTTTATAAGCAGGGGAAACAGGGGTAATTCGCTCATTCGCCCTTTGCTGCTTCCAATCTCAGAAATCTCCGCCGCTCCCTCGCCTTCCCAAAGCAGAGAGAGAGAGCAGCGCTCCGCCCCCCATCGCCACCAGCACCACCAATGCCGTCGACCTCCTCCACCTCTTCTGCCATGGCTCCAAAAGCCGACAAGGGGAAGGTCGTGAAGTCGACCGAGGCGCAGCGGCTTGCGGCGCTGCGGAAGGAGCGGGACGTCTTCCCCCCCCCCCCAAGCTTGCCGCGAAGGAGCTGAGGGAGAACTACTACCTCTTCTGGTCGGCGGAGACGCGCGCACATCCGCGCACGAAGGTACTCCCCACCGCCGCTTGGAAGAAGGCCCCAAATGGATACCCTTTCTTCGCATTGTTCTTCTACTGCGGGCTCTGGCCGCCTTTCTCTGAATTCTTCTGCGACATCATGAATACCTACGGATTCCACCTCCTTGACTTCACCCCCAATGCCGTTATGACTATGGCAGTTTTCGCACATCTCTGCGAAAACTTTGTCGGAGTTCATCCCAACGTAGCCCTCTTCCGCCACTTCTTCATACCCCGAGTAGAGAGAGGAGAGCCTCTATCCGGCGGAATCGCCTGGATCTCAAGGGCCGGCAAGATTGCTGGGAGGAGTGGAGAGTAGATTGGTGCTGGATTGACGAGGAGAACCCGCAGCCATTCACCGCCCGGCGCCAAACCCCAGTAGCACACGACAGCGATTGGAGTGACGTGGCCCCGGAAGACGACAGGCTGAAGATTGCTGTCAACCGGATCCTGCGCCTCAGGCTTGCCGGACTCACTGTAGGCGCCGTTGGCGCAGATTTTCTTCACCGCCGCATCGCCCCCCTGCAGGAATGGGGGAGACCCACTTGGGAGTTCAAGAATGCGGCGGATATCATGAGGCTGCGGCCGGGCCTGAACTACAACTTCACAGTTCTGGAGCTCAACGCGATGCTCCAGGAGCTCTTCAAGTATGACCCCCAACATCCCGAAGTTTTTAGGTTGCCGGGGGGCGTCGTTCCGCTGTGCAACAATTCCTCGCTCGACCGCATCCGTGCAATGATGCCGGAGTGCGACTCGCATGGAATTGTGCCAACTTGGCAGGAACCTGCAGACGACGTCGTGCAACAGTTCTTCGATGACTTGGTAGAAGTGGCGATCCGCCTCGACGAGAAGGACGGCCTCACCCGCGACACCACCGATGCGGAGATGGCACTCATCGCCACCAGGTTGGAAGAGGCGGCGGCAGCCGCAGCCGCGGGCGAGTTTGGATTTACCGTGGAGGAGGCAGATGCAGCAGAGGGGGCAAGCCGTGCCGAGCGAAGGGAGCCTGCCGGCGAGAAAGAGCTTGTCGGGCAGAACGTTGAGTCGAGCGAGCCCGCCAAGGATACGAGCGGCTCGCTGGAGATCAACTCGTCTTCCACTTCGTCATCGGGTAGCTCGCCGCAAGCAGAGCCTCCATCCCCACCAAGAAGGCGTCTCCGCAAGGCCGGTGACATAGCGGAGCGGCAAGCGGGTCAACAGTCGCCGCGCCGCGTGACACGCTCCACCACGGCAAACACGGTTGCCGCGGGAGCGCCTCATGCCGCGACGACAACTGGAGCGGGGTCCTCCCGGACCACCGCTTCTGCTCCTGCCGCTTCTCATGCCGCGACGACAGCTGGAGTGGGGTCGTCTCAGACCGCCGCCACGGCTCCCGCCAAGCGGCCAAGGGGAGCTTCTCCTCCGCCTCCTCGTGCCGGGCGCGCGCCGGACTTCGACTTCTCCGTGTTCAGCTCTGACGAGGAAGAAGAAGAAGAGTAAGCTTCTCTTGCTGTACTTGCTGTTCTTCAGTTCTTGCAGTTTGTCTTGTATCTCATTTGCTTGACTCCGAACTTGTTCCTTTTCAGGACTCTGGCCCAGAGAGCAGCGAAGAGAGCCAAGGCCCCGGTGATTATCATCGAGGATGAACCCACGGCGACAGCGGGGGGTGCACCCGAGACAACCTTGCCGGATGCGGCAACTTTTCTCCAGAGCAGCCCCCAGTGTAAGTATATGGTTTCCTTTCCGCTGCGAGGCGCACATGGGTACTTGTCTTTGCTGATATTTGCTTGTTGATTTGTGTAGGAGCCGAGCAGCCCCACCAAGAGCCAAGGGAGAGTCCTCCCGCGAGGGAGGGCTTTCCAGTAAGGGAGAAGTCTCCGGCAAGGGAGGGTTCTCCGACAAGGGACAGCGCCAGCGGCCCTCCGACGGCGGAGAACCTGGCCGCAGAAACTGGCACAGGTAATCCTTTTGCTGCAAAACTTCCCTTGGGTCCTTCTTCTCTTGATCTTCCTGGGTTTTTGCTGGATTTTGCTTGACTCTTCTCCCCTTGCCGGCTGTCAGACCCATCTGCTGCGGAGCAGATGGAGACCAAGGTCGCCGCCGAAGAAGCACCCGGCGCTGGCGATCCTACCGGCGCCGAGGCCGCCAAGGCTGCCGCCGCAGGAACTAGCGAGGGGTCTGGCGATCGTACTGACGGCCTAGAGGCCGCAGGAGCGCCAGGCGCTACGCCGACCGCCGACCCGTCCGCCGAAGCCGCAGCGCCAAGCCCCGAGGAGCCCCAGCCGGGCGTCTACTTGAAGGCCGGCGACGACGTCTTCATCAACCTCCCCTGGGCGTCAAGCTCCAGGGCGCCGGTCGAGGGGGAGATCTTCGACGGGGAGGTGCTCGCCTCCACGGGGCTAACGCTGGTTGACGCGCCAAGCAGCAGCAGCAACGAGCCTGAGGAAGAGCGGCTGCTGTGGAAGTTGTTGTCTCTCTACCGCGCGTGGCAAGCCAAGCTGGACTCCCGCGAGGCGCTTGTCGCGAAAGCGGGAGTAGACATCGAGAAGCGCGCGGAGGAGCTCCGGGGCTTCCACCAGGAAGCTCGTCGGTCCTTGGCAGAGGAGCGGGAGCAACTCGACGAAGCGCAGAAGGCCTTCCTCCTCGAAAAAGCTGAAATCAAAGAGCAACAGCGGCTTGCTGCCGTGAAGCTATCCGCGGAGGAGGGCGAGCTGGCGCAGCGGAAGGTTAATCTTGACGCCCACGAGGAGGAGCTCGCCGTGCGCGAGGAAAAACTCGGCGGAGCCCTCAAGCATGCAAAGGATGCTGCCGCCGCCGCCGAGGCCGCCAAGAAGGAGTTGGAGACGAAGGTGGCGCAGCTGGAGGCCGCTCTTGCCGAGAAGAGCAAAGAGCTCAGCGCTGCCAAGGACTCCAACACGGGTCTTGAGTTGAAGCTGACCGCTTTGACCAAGACGTTGGACAGCGCCAAGAAGGAGGAGGCGGCCTTGAGGGAGGAGATCAAGGCCGACAAGGCGCTGCTAGAGAGGGTTGCCGCCACCCAAAATGCCTTCAGGGAAACTGTGGAGCACTGGACGGAGAGTCTTGTGAATGCCGCCACAGACATCGAGAAGGAGCTGGCGCAGCTGGGGATGGAGGATCTCGGGTATCCCTTCGACGAGAACCTCCAACCCAGCGCCAAGCTTGTCTTGTTCTTCAAGGGCGTGGCGATGGCCCTCCAGCGGCTCTGGGAGAAGATCCCAAGGCAGCTGGTCGACGAGTCGCGCAAGATCTGCGCGGGAGCTCTCCAGAAAGTGTTGATGAAGGTGGCCTTCCGCAATCCGGGCCTCAACCTCACCAACGTCCTCAGGACCTTGCCGCCGGATGCTGATCTGGAGGCGCTCAAGACCCTTATCGCACCCATTGTGGACAAGGTGAGCGGGATCAAGAGGATCGAAGGCGATCGCGTAGACTAGGCCGCCTGTTTCTTCTTTTTTTGTTGCTGTTTCTCATGTTATGAAACAATCTGTTAGAGCCGCGACAAGCTATCTTTGTAATATAACTCTATTCTGGGTAATGATTGCAATGTTATTCCCTTTACTTGATTCCTCCCTTTGTATGTTTTTGCCCTACGCTTTTCGGGAACTTGCTGGTGCAGGCACCTGGGCCGCGAGCGCTGAGTGCGGGACATCAGCAGCCTGCTGGCGATGCCGCTACCGGCAAGAAACCTTGTCGCAACTAGTCGCAGCTCACTTAAGTTGTTGAGCGGACTTGAAACAAAGTAAGGGCGCAACTAGCTGCGAGTTGGTTCCTCCACGCACAGGTTTTCCATACAAAGTGCGATCGTTCAAGGGAGATAACTTAAAAATTTTAAAAATCTGATTGCTCAAACTTTGGCAACTTAGCTTTTCTGTCGTTTGCTTCCCGGCAAGGCGAAACTCTCTTGAACGACGCCTGGTCCATACCATTATCTTCTCTTTTCCCCCCCGGCAAACTTGTGGGCGAGGGAACCTTCCTTTCCTTGAGAAAAAAGAAAGAAGAGAAAATAAAGATATGGAGCCTTACGGCTTGTTATTGCTTACCGGGGAGTAGGTGCTGCACAAAGTGTCAGATCATATATGCCAAAAAAATAGAGAGCATGAAACTGACAAAATGTGCGGAGCACATGAGCTTTATTTATGCACGGGGTCCGCGCCCGGCTCTGTACAAAGGATTACATGCAACAGTGGAAAGACTTGTACAAAAGGTGGTTGCAGAACAGGTTCCAGCAACCGCGCCTTACGGGTAAAACTTACGAAGATGCTCAATGTTCCAGGAGTTGCTCACCGGAATGCCATCTTCGGTCTCAAGGCAGACAGCGCCAGGCCTAGTGACTCGTTTCACCCGGTAAGGGCCTTCCCACTTCGGCGTCAACTTGTTGGAATTCTTGGCGGACTGAACGCGCCGAAGAACAAGGTCACCTTCCTCGAGACTTCTGGCATTAACTTTGCGGCTATGGTAGCGGCGCAAAGCTTGCTGGTAGCGAGCAGCTCGCATAGCAGCCTGAAGACGGTCTTCCTCAAGGAGCAGCGCGTCATCTTGTCGCAGCTGCTCTTGCTCGAGCTCATCATAAGCGAGCACTCGAGGTGACCTATATACGAGTTCCGTGGGGATAACTGCCTCTGCTCCATAGACTAGAGCGAAAGGTGTCTGGACAGTGGCTCGATTTGGCGTCGTCCTGATCGACCAAAGAACCACCGGCAGCTCCTCGATCCAGTTTTTTCCGCACTTGTGCAGCCTATCGAAAGTCCTGGTCTTGAGCCCGCGCAGCACTTCAGCATTTGCCCTCTCCGCCTGACCGTTGCTTCTCGGGTGAGCAACAGAAGCGAAGCAGACCTTGGCGCCAAGATCTTGGACGTACTGCATGAAGGTGCGGCTCGTAAATTGTGTACAGTTGTCGGTGATTATCCTATTAGGGATCCCGAAGCGGCAAACAATCGACCTGAAGAACTTGACTGCTGACTGTGCTGTCACCTTCCTCACTGGTTCCACTTCCGGCCACTTTGTGAACTTGTCGATTGCAACGTACAAGTACTCAAAGCCCCCGACTGCTCGGGGAAAGGGGCCGAGGATGTCGAGCCCCCAGACCAAAAATGGCCAGGATAAAGGGATCGCCTGGAGAGCTTGAGCTGGTTGGTGTATCTGCTTGGAATGGAACTGGCACGCTTCACACTTGGTTACTTGTGCAGTTGCATCCTGGAGGGCTGTCGGCCAAAAGAAACCTTGCCGGAATGCTTTGCCGACAAGTGCTTTTGCGCCAATGTGGTGACCACATATGCCTCCATGTATCTCTGCCAACAGCTTTTGTCCGTCTTCCCGGTGAATACACTTCAATTTCACACCGTAGAGTCTTCTTCTGTACAGTGTCTTGTCGACAAACTGGTACATACTTGACTGCCAGGCTACTCTTTCCGCTTCTTCTTGCTCTTCGGGAAGTTCTCCTATCTGGAGGAAATGGACAATCTGCTGTGCCCATGCTGGAGCTTGTGGCTCGACAACAAGGACTAAAGGCAAATCTGCGGCTGCGGGAACATTCGCTTCTACGGCAAGAACCTGCGGCTCCGCCGGAGCTTGACGTTCCCCGGCAAGTTTGCCGGAGCAAAACTTGTCGGAAGCTTCTGCTTCGACGAAACAAACCCTAGGGTTTGCCGGAGCAGATTGCTCCTCAGCGCAAGGCAAATCTGTTGCTGCGGGAACGTCCGCTTCTACGGCGAGAACCTGCGGCTCCGCCAGAGCTTGACGTTCCCCGGCAAGCTTGCCGGAGCAAAACTTGCCGGGAGATTTTGCTGCAACGGAACAAACCCTAGGGCTTGAGCAGACTGCTCCTCAGCGCTCTTGGCGTTGATCTTGGGGATCTTCTTGGCGGCGGCTTCAGGAAGCTCTGTCGGCAAATAGTCACCAGAAATCAACTTCCTCTTCTTGCTCTGTCCAGTTGATGGCGTTACAGACGGTTGAGTCAGCTTGAGCACAAACTTGGTCTTTTCTCATGTGCTAAATCAAAGTAGGAATCGGTTGTAGAAGTAGACAAGACTGCAACTAGCTTAAAGTTGGTTAGATTATGTATAAAAGGGTATTTTTGTTGTCTGCTCTTTAGGTTCCCATAGTGTGAGGTGGTATTCCTTTTTAAAGCACATATAAACTGGCATCTATAGTGAACAATGGAGCTTCCTGTATGTATAAACTGGAGTAGTAATACTTAAACCTTTTAAGTAATAAAGCGCTCCGTTTCGAAAAAAATAAACTGGAGCAGTAATATGAGGCTGAAGGAACCGACATTAGCAACAATAATATAAATGTTTTCTGCACTGGGTCCGTGTGTCTCACATGGATGTTGAATAGATTAAATGCTATAAAGATCAGCTTGCTTCTCATGTAATTGGAATGATTGTGTGTCTTGGTTTTTCCTGTTTCCTTTGGTTTTGCAGCGATGATTTTTTAGCACGTGCATACAGAGCAGAACTGGAGAATAATAGTAGTTGAAAAATGTTTTAGTGTATTTTATTAAAGATTCTGTTTATTTCTACATTACGAATGTAAATACTTAGTCATTCTCAAAAAAGAAAAAAAACGAATGTAGCTTACTTAGTCCACCGAGTTCCTTTATGATGTGTCCCTAAAGAAAGATAGTTCCTTTATAATGTGTAGCAGATGTCATTTACTGATACGACATAGTTTCTCATTCTAGGTAATGGCAGGTGAAGCCATGAAAGGCATGTATATTGTACTACAGACATCTAGCTTCATGGTATCTTTGTTGTGATGTTGATGTTCTCTTGGATGGTTGTCTTATTAGATTTATGCTTGATTTCACTAAATCATCTTTCTTGTACACAAGTGCTATGTAAGCCCAGGTTTGTTCAAAGTTTCTTGCACATTCAGTATTCAGTGCCTCTGCACCTTCTTTTTTGCTCTTTTTATGTTGGTTGCGAGATCACATTCAGCTGTCCTCACAACTATGAACTATCTTCTTTGTTATATTAAATATTTTTCTCTATGCTCATGCTTGTGAATTGTTTGACGTTTTGACAGGTTATTGCTGGAATTTTGTCTATTTTGGGCCTAGCCCAATAGCAGTTTCAGAAATTCCTAATAAATCCTAGAGGCCCACGCAGCCCATTCGTGCAAGGCAAGAGGTGGAACAAAAGTTTAGTCCCACATTGCTAGTTTAGAGGGAGTTGGACCTCTTTATAAGGGAGACTCTTTCTCCACATGTATGAGGATGAGAACAAGAGGGCCTCCGCACGCCACGCCTCGCCTCGCCTCACCTCGTCACGACGCGCCGCGGGTTGCGGGAATGAGTGTAAGACCCCGGATGTAATTTACCTTATTTGTATTCCAACTCTAGCCGTTTCCGGCCCTAAGTTATATTATTTCCTCATTGTCGGGTTTTTGTCTCCGTGTGTTTTGTCTTTGTCATGCATCTCTTATCATGTCATCATGTGCATTGCATTTGCATACGTGTTTGTCTCATGCATCCGAGCATTTTCCCCGTTGTCCGTTTTGCATTCCGGCGCTCCTATGTTCTCCGGTTGTCCTTTCTACCTCTTTTCGTGTGTGGGGGTTAAACGTTTTCAGATTGGACCGAGACTTTCCATGCGGCCTTGGTTTACTACCGGTAGACCGCCTGTCAAGTTTCGTACCATTTGGACTTCGTTTGATACTCCAACGGTTAACCGAGGGAGCGAAAAGGCCCCGTGTGTGTTGCAGCCCAACACCCTTCCAAACTGGCCCAAAACCCACCTAAACCCCTACTATCGTCTAGAGCGTTCGATCACGATCGCGTGGCCGAAAACCGCACCTCATTTGGAGCTTCCTAGCTCCCTCTACCCCTATATAAAGATCCCTACATTCCAAATCCGGGCGAAACCCTAAAAATCCCGCTCCCCGCGCCGCCGGACACAACTCCGCTGACATCGCCGCAGCCACATGGCGCGCCCCCACTGGCTCGGCCGCATCTCCCCGCCGCCGGCCCGGGAGAGCCCGCGAGCGGCCCCCCCGAGCCCATCGCCACCGCGCCGCCTCGAGTCAACCCCGCCGCCTTCTTCCCGCGGTCCGGTGACCGGCGCCGCCACCGGCCTCGCCCACCGCGCCTCTCCGCCACCGAAGCCGCCCCGCTCCGGCCACCTCCGCCGACCGAAGCTCCGCCGCCGCCAGGGTCCTCCTCGTCACCGGCGCGCCCCGACAAGCTCCTTCCCCTCCTTCCCCGACAACGACGAGCTCCGGCGACCCCAAACTCTGGCTGGCCATCTTCGTAATCCGCGCTGCTACAGTGCTGCTACAGTGGATCCAGATCTAGATCTCACGGTTGACTTTTTCCCTCAGAAACCCTAGTTATTTTGCAATCTTCATCATGCCATAACTCTGTCATCGTAGCTCCGATTCATGCGTGTAGCATATCAAAATGTTCGACTCCACGAGTACATCATTTCATCTCATTGCATCATTTTCATTTGAGCTCATCTTGATGCCCGAAATGCTGTTGGAAGAGGGCTATGTGATGATTATGTCAGATCTGTTTCAGCAAATGGCCTTTTGTCATTTTTGCCATGATTAATATGTGCATTCTATGATCCTGAGCTCTACATGTGTTTTGACGAATGCCATGTTATCTTTATAGAGGTGCTTGCCATGTATTTTTGTGATCTTCGTGGTGACTAGGACAAGCATGCAAAGTAGCTTACCCAATGATGCTGATTTCAGGGACTTAGAATTTCACTAAGTCCTTGTCCTGATATTGTTTTTATGCCATATGTTCATGTTGTTTCCTAGTGATCCGTGCCTCTTTTGAGGATGATCAGTAAGGATGTTTTGTTAATATTGTAGTGCTATATGCATCCATGTCTTTGTTTGCAATTATGGAGCACCCTATCTTGAGTCAATCGAGCTCTACTTTTGCTATAAAATGTTCTTGGCAGATTGTTAACATGTTTAGCGATTTTGCCGAGGTTGTTGCTATTGATCCGTGCATGCTATGATATTGTTCTTGCCATGTATAGCTTCTACGCCATGTCTTCTTGATGGATGTATGCTTAGTTTGTCATGCCATGCTCTGTAGTGAGTGCATCGAGCTTGTAAACATGCCTACTCGTTAATCTGTTTTGCATGCTCCAGTTTTTCACTAAGTCTGAATCTGTTTATGTTTTGCTATGTTCACATGCTTGCAATTGTATTTTCTGATCCCTTTTGGCTCATGGTCACTAAGGGACTTTTGTTATATGCTTAGAGTAGCTTCATGTCATGCCTTGCTTTTCCATGATATGTTCCTATAGCATGTAGTTCTCATGCTCTAAAGATTGCTTCCTGTTGATAAATTCCTGATTTGTTGTTATTTCACTAAGTCTGAAACCTGTTATCTTTTACACTTTTGCCATGCTTGTTTGAGCTTGCTATTGAGTGAATTAGCCGTAGCTCAGTGTTCATCCTTTGTCAAGCATCATGAGTGGATCCCTGCCATATATTGTGTTGTGATGTTTGAGTGATGTAGCATATTTATCTTGATGCATTTAGATGGCTACTTGCTGATTATCGCAGACTGGTGCCATATTTGTTTTGCTTGCCATTTCCAAACCGTGCATCTGATTCCAGTGATCTTTATACCGGTTTCGATCGAAATCACCTCACCTTTCCAGTGGCTCTCTTGGATTTCCAAGTTGAGGCCAAGTTAAATCATTCCTTTCCAAATCATGCATGTGCATAGCATACCGCATCCCGCATACCATACCATGTTTGCATCATGTTGCTTGAGCATTGCACATGGTTGATTGTGTTCCTTTTGCTTGTTGTTCTTGCTTGGGTAGAGCCGGGAGACGAGTTCGTGAACTAGGAGCCCGTTGAGTTTGCGTACGAGGATCAAGTCAACTCTAAAAATTTTGCAGGCAAGATGACCATACCCTCGAAATCACTTCTATCTTTGCTTGCTAGATGCTCGCTCTTTTGCTATGCCTATGCTACGAAACCTACCACTTTCTTATCATGCCTCCCAAATTTCCATGTCAAACCTCTAACCCACCTTGTCCTAGCAAACCGTTGTTTGGCTATGTTACCGCTTTGCTCAACCCCTCTTATAGCGTTGCTAGTTGCAGGTGAAGATTGGAGTTCGTTCCTTGTTGGAACATGTTTATTGTTGGGATATCACCATATTATCTTGTTTATCTTAATGCACCTATATACTTGGTAAAGGGCGGAAGGCTCGGCCTTATGCCTGGTGTTTTGTTCCACTCTTGCCGCCCTAGTTTCCGTCATATCGGTGTTATGTTCCCGGATTTTGCGTTCCTTACATGGTTGGGTTATAATGGGAACCCCTTGACAGTCCGGCTTGAATAAAACTCCCCCAACAAGGCCCAACCTTGGTTTTACCATTCACCACCTAGCCTTTTTCCCTTGGGTTTCGCGGACTCAAGGGTCATCTTTATTTTAAACCCCCGGGCCAGTGCTTCTCTAAGTGTTGATCCAACCCAGAGCACCGTGCGGGGCTGTCCCTTGGCAACTTGGGTTACGTTGGCTCCCGTACGCTTAGCTTATCCGGCGTGCCCTAAGAACGAGATATGTGCAGCTCCTATCGGGATTTCTCGGCATGGCGGGTGGTCTTGCTGGACTTGTTTTACCATTGTCGAGGATGTCTTGTAACCGGGATGCCGAGTCTGATCGGATTGTCTTGGGAGAAGGAATATCCTTCGTTGACCGTGAGAGCTTGTGATGGGCTAAGTTGGGACTCCCCTGCAGGGATTTGAACTTTCGAAAGCCGCGCCCGCGGTTATGGGCAGATGGGAATTTGTTAATGTCCGGTTGTAGATAACCTAAAACTGAACTTAAATTAAAATGCACCAAACGCGTGTGTAATCGTGCTGGTCTCTTCTCGGCAGAGTCCGGGAAGTGAACACAGTGTTGGAGTAATGCTTGATGTAGGTTATTCTAGGATCACTTCTTGATCATAGTTGTTCGACCGTGCTTTTGCCTTCTCTTCTCGCTCTCTTTTGCGAATATGTTAGCCACCATATATGCTAGTCGCTTGCTGCAGCTCCACATCATACCTTTGCCTTACCTATAAGCTTAAATAGTCTTGATCGCGAGGGTGTGAGATTGCTGAGTCCCCGTGACTCACAGATTCCTTCCAAAACCAGATGCAGGGACCGATGATACTGCTCCAGATGATATGACCGATCTCAAGTGGGAGTTCGGTGAAGAATCTTGTCGTTACTACGTGTCTTTCCCAGATGATCAGTAGTGGTGCCCAGTTGGGGCGATCGGGGACTTTGTCGTATTTGGGAGTTGATCTTTATTTTGGTTTCATAGTCGGACCTTGAGTGTATTGGATGAATGTAATGACATATTTATGTATTTGTGTGACGTGGCGACTGTAAGCCAACTATGTATCCTTTCCCCTTTATTTATGTACATGGGTTGTTTGCGAAGATTACCTCACTTGCGATATTGCTTTCAATGCGGTTATGCCTCTAAGTCGTGCTTCGACACATAGAGCTATAGCCGCATCGAGGGTGTTACAAGTTGCTATCAGAGCCTTCCCCGACCTTAGGAGCCCCCTGCTTGATCGAATCATTGGTGTTGTAGAGTCTAGAAAAATGTTTTGAGTCATTTAGGATTATATATATCGGAGAGTTAGGAATTCCTTTTACTCCTCAGTCCCTTCATCACTCTGGTGAGGCATCGTGACATAGAGTTTTGACTCTTCTCTTCTCAAATTTCACAAAAAAAAATTTAGGATCACACGGGTATCTTGGAATCGTTCTGATGGTTTTGTGATGAGAACATTGTTCTTGGTGCCTCCTGACATTTAGGGGTTGTGGCAGTGTCCCGGTGAGTTGAGCTCCGAGGTGTTGTCGTCACAATTTTATCGTTGAGATTCTGGAATACCTGCGTTTCACCAACATCGAAAATCTCTTTTATACAGTTGTTGGTGAGATAACCTCGACGCCACCCAGTACTGGGGTGGGAGTTCGGGAGTATTGCCATAACTTGTATAACGGATGCTTTTCGAAGGTTGAGGTAAATGATTTCCGAAGGTTTCTTGGTTATGTGTTGAAGGATGGATACAGCTGGATGTAGGATTTGCTAGCATTGGGTGAGATATTATGCTTCCCCTGTATCCCCAACACCTGATTGCATAAACAGAAAGGTTCGGGAGTTTCATGGGTGGGAATTCTGGTAGCTCTAGTTCTTCTTCTGCGGATATTTGGTTTGGGATTGGGTAATCCTCACCAAGTATTTGCTCTTGTCCGTACCTTGTTGTTTTATTCTTCTACCTCTATCTAAGTGGCTTCTCAATTTATGGAAATGTGACCATTTCGATTGGAATGCATTCGTTCATTTTGTTTGGATGTGAAGATTTTATGTTGCAATTTCTATCCATTTGATTCAGCTTGAATAATTTTCTGTCAAGATGCTAACGGATGTCACCCTCTTCAGGATGGCTCCTGCTAAGGGCAACAATCAGAATCAGGATCCGCCACCACCACCTCCACCTCCGGAGGCATGGCAAGCTGTGATGGCTGCTACCAATGCAAACACGCAACTGATCATGCAAATTCTGCAAGAGCGCAGCCAAGGGAATCATGGCCATGGCAACAATCAGAATCAGTTTGCTACACTCAACCAGTTCCTCCCTAACCAGCCAAAGACCTTCAGCAACTGTGTCGAGGCCTCATACGCCGATGATTGGCTCGTGGATATACGCAAGCATTTCGAGTGCAGTAACGTCAGGCCTGAGGACTTTGTCAAGTTTGCCTCCTTCCAATTCAAAGACCAAGCTGCAGAATGGTTTCAGCAATACAAAGATTCCAGAGGAGGCCATGCGATTACCTGGGATGAATTCCGTCAGGACTTCAGAACTCATCACATTCCACAGAGTGTTGTTGAAAGCAAGCGTGAGGAATTCCGCAACTTGAAGCAAGGCAGATTGTCTGTTTACCAGTACAACATCATGTTCCAGAAGCTCACTCGTTTCACCAAGCAGGATGTCCCTGACGAGAAGAGCATGATTTATCAGTTCAGGGGTGGCCTCAGAGAAGATCTTCAACTTGCTCTCATGCTTTTCGAGCCTCAGAAGTACGATGAGTTTTACAACATGGCACTAAAACAAGATGCTGCTCAACTGAAGTGTGATGCTTCCAAGAAGCGAGTCAGAGATGCGACTCCTTCTTCCTCAACCCAAGTGGCTAAGCAGCAAAAGTATTGGCTGCCTCCTCCTCCTCCGTTCCGTCATCCTTATTAGCAGAAGAGCAAAGGTGGCAATGGATCTTCCCACCCACCCAACCCTGGATTTCAGAACAAGACTTCGTCTCAAGCTCCAAGATCAAGTGCTCCGTATCACCGTCCGCTTTCGGAGGTCACATGCAACAAGTGCGAACAGAAGGGTCACTATGTCAATAAATGCTTCAATCAGAGGCGTCTCCCTCCTCCTCCTCCTGTGAGATCTACCAGCAATGCAGTGGTCAAGCATAACCCCAAGCACGCCAAGGTCAACTTGTTGAATGCAGCTCAGGCAGAGGACTCGTCAGATGTGATTATGGGTAACTTTCTAGTTAACTCTACTCCTGCAAAAGTCCTTTTTGATATTGTTGCATCGCATTGTTTCATGTCAAGATCATTTGTTTCCAAGCATGACTTCGTTTCGTAAATGTTGGGTAAACCTACGGGAGTGGTTTCTCCGGCTAAGTCTATGAGGGCTACTTCGGTAGTCCCGGATGTTTCTATCATGATGGGCGACTTCAAGTTTCTGGCTTCTCCAATGGTCCTTGGTAACTCGGATATTGATCTTATTCTTGGAATGGACTGGCTTTCTAAGCACAAGGCTCAGCTTGATTGTGCTGCCAGGCAGATTCAATTGACTCATTCGTCTAAGGATGTAATTGTCTTTGCTGCTAATGATGATACCATTCGACTGTTTTCTCTCAATGAGAAGGGTGAGCTGGATGCCATCTCTCAAATTCCAGTTGTTTGCGAATATCAAGACGTCTTTCCAGAAGAGCTTCCAGGAATGCCTCCGCACCGGCCAGTTGAATTCGTCATCGATCTTGAGCCTGGCACGAAACTTGTTTGCAAACGTCCTTACAAGATTGGACCTGAGGAGTTGAAGGAGCTGAAGAAGCAACTCGATATTCAAGAGCGAATGGGTCTGATCCGACCTAGTTCTTCTCCGTGGGGTTTGATACGTCCATTTTGCATCATGCTTTTATATCAATATTTATTGCATTATGGACTGTTATTTCACTTTATGTCACAATACTTATGGCTATTCTCTCTTATTTTATAAGGTTTACACAAGGAGGGAGAATGCCGGCAGCTGGAATTTTGGGCTGGAAAAGGAGAAAATATTAGAGACCTATTCTGCGCAACTCCAAAAGTCCTGAAACTCCACGGAACATCTTAAAATAAATAAAGAAAAATCCTCGCCAAAGATGAAGGCCATGGGGGCCACACCCTGCTCATGAGGGTGGGGGGGCGCCCCTACCTTGTGGGCCCCCTGGTGGCTCTCCGACGTCCATCTTCTCCTATATGAAGTCTTTCCATAAGAAAATAAATCAGAAGGAACTTTTCGGGACGAGACTCCGCCACCACGAGGCGGAACCTTGGCGGATCCAATCTAGAGCTCCGGCAGAGCTGTTGTGCCGGTGATACTTCCCTCCGGGAGGGGGAAATCATCACCATCGTCATCACCAATGCTCCTCTCATCGGGAGAGGGCAATCTCCATCAACATCTTCACCAGCACCATCTCATCTCCAAACCCTACTTCATCTCTTGTACCAAATTCTTGTCTCAAAGTCCGGGATTGGTGCTAGTAGGTTTCTAGTAGTGTTGATTACTCCTTGTAGTTGATGCTAGTTGGTTTATTTGGTGGAAGATCATATATTCAGATCCTATATGCATATTATTACCCCTCTGATTATGAACATGAATATGCTTTGTGAGTAATTATGTTTGTTCCTGAGGACAAGGGAGAAGTCTTGCTATTAGTAGTCATGTGAATTTGGTATTCGTTTGATATTTTGATAAGATGTATGTTGTCTAGCCTCTAGTGGTGTTATGTGAACGTCGACTACATAACACTTCACCATTATTTGGGCCTAGAGGAAGGCATTGGGAAGTAATAAGTAGATGATGGGTTGCTAGAGTGACAGAAGCTTAAACCCTAGTTTATGCGTTGCTTCGTAAGGGGCTGATTTGGATCCATATGTTTCATGCTATGGTTAGGTTTACCTTAATACTTTTGTTGTAGTTGCGGATGCTTGCAATAGAGGTTAATCATAAGTGGGATGCTTGTTCAAGTAAGAACAGCACCCAAGCACCGGTCCACCCACATATCAAATTATCAAAGTATCGAACGCGAATCATATGAACGTGATGAAAACTAGCTTGACGATATTCCCATGTGTCCTCGGGAGCGCTTTTCCTATTATAAGAGTTTGTTCCGGCTTGTCCTTTGCTACAAAAGGATTGGGCCATCTTGCTGCACTTTATTTACTTTTGTTACTTGTTGCTCGTTACAATTTATCCTATCACAAAACTATCTGTTACCACTTATTTCAGTACTTGCAGAGAATACCTTGCTGAAAACCGCTTATTTCCTTCTGCTCCTCGTTGGGTTCGACACTCTTACTTATCAAAAGGACTACGATAGATCCCCTATACTTGTGGGTCATCAAGACTCTTTTCTGGCGCCGTTGCCGGGGAGTGTAGCGCCTTTGGTAGGTGGAATTTGGTAAGGAAAAAATTATATAGTGTGCTGAAATTTACTGTCACTTGTTACTATGGAAAGTAATTCTCTGAGGGGCTTGTTCGGGGTATCTTCACCCCGTCTAGTAGAGCAAACAGTTACTCCTCAACCTACTGAACCTATTGAAAATGAAACTCCTTTTGAATTTCCTTCGGATATGATGGAAAAACTGCTAGCTAACCCTTTTACAGGAGATGGAACAAAGCATCCTGATGAGCACTTAATATATGTGGATGAAGTTTGTGGATTATTTAAGCTTGCAGGTATACCCGATGATGTTGCTAAGAAGAAGGTCTTCCCTTATCTTTGAAGGGAGACGCATTAATATGGTATAGGCTATGTGATGATATGAGATCATGGGACTATAAAATATTGAAGTTGGAATTTCATCAAAAGTATCACCCTATGCATCTTGTTCATCGTGATCGCAATTATATATATAATTTCTGGCCTCGCGAAGGAGAAAGCATCGCTCAAGCTTGGGGGAGGCTTATATCAATGTTATATTCATGCCCCAATCATGAGCTCCCGAGAGAAATAATCATGCAAAGTTTTTATGCTTGGCTTTTTGATAACAATCGCACCATGCTCGATACTTCTTGTGCTGGCTCTTTTATGATGAAGACTATTGAATTCAGATGGAATTTATTGGATAGGATTAAACGCAGCTCTGAAGATTGGGACCTCGACGAAGGTAAGGAGTCAGGTATGACACCTAAGTTTGATTGTGTTAAATCTTTTATGGACACTGATATTTTCCGTAAGTTTAGCACTAAATATGGACTTGACTCTGAGATAGTAGCTTCTTTCTGTGAATCTTTTGCTACTTATGTTGATCTCCCTAAGGAGAAGTGGTTTAAATATCATCCTCCCATAGAAGTAAAAGTAGCTGCACCTATTAAAGTTGAAGAAAAGACTGTCACTTATAATGATCCTATTGTTCCTACTTCTTATGTTGAGAAACCACCTTTCCCTGTTAGAATAAAGGATCATGCTAAAGCTTCAACTGTTGTTCGTAAAAGCAATATTAGAACTTATACACCTCCTGAGCAAGTTAAAGTAGAACCTAATATTGCTATTGTTAAAGATCTCTTGTCTGATAATATTGATGGGCATGTTATTCAGTTTGAAGGTGAAACTGCTAGAATTGCTAAACCTTGTGATAAAGATAAACATAGACCTGTGGTAGGCGTGCCTGTTATTTCTGTTAAAATAGGAGATCATTGTTATCATGGCTTATGTGATATGGGTGCAAGTGCTAGTGTTATACCGCATACTTTATACGAAGAAATTAAGAATGAAATTGCACCTGCTGAGTTAGAAGGTATTGATGTCACAATTAAACTTGCCAATAGAGATACTATTTCACCAATTGGAATTGTTAGAGATGTTGAAGTCTTGTGTGGGAAAACTAAATATCCTGCTGATTTTCTTGTTCTTACTTCTCCGCAAGATAGCTTTTGTCCCATTATATTTGGTAGACCCTTCTTAAATACTGTCAATGCTACCATAGATTGCACAAAGAATGTTGTTACTGTTGGCTTGGATGATATGGTTCATGAGTTTAATTTCTCTAAATTTAGTAAACAACATCGTGAGGAAGAATTACCTAGTAAGGATGAAATTATTGGTCTTGCTTCTATTGCCGTACCTCCTAGTGATCCTTTAGAACACTATTTGCTAGACCATGAAAATGATATGTTCATGAATGAAAGAAGGGAAATAGATGAAGTATTCTTTAAACAGGAACCTATTCTGCAACATAATTTGCCTGTTGAAATTTTAGGGGATCCTCCTCCACCCAAGGGTGATCCCGTGTTTGAGCTTAAACCTTTGCCTGATAATCTTAAATATGCTTATCTTGATGAAAAGAAGATATATCCTGTTATTATTAGTGCTAACCTTTCAGAGCATGAAGAAGAAAGATTATTGAAAACTCTGAAGAAGCATCATGCTGCTATTGGATATACTCTTGATGATCTTAAGGGCATTAGTCCCACTCTATGTCAACATAAAATAAATTTGGAAGCAGATGCCAAACCAGTTCGTGATCCTCAACGATGTCTGAATCCTAAAATGAAAGAAGTGGTAAGAAAAGAAATACTAAAGCTTCTGGAGGCAGGTATAATCTATCCCGTTGCTGATAGTGAGTGGTAAGTCTTGTCCATTGTGTCCCTAAGAAGGGAGGTATTACTGTTGTTCCTAATGATAAAGATGAATTGAGTCCATAAAGAATTATCACAGGTTATAGGATGCTAATTGATTTCCGCAAATTAAATAAAGCTACTAAGAAAGATCATTACCCCTTACCTTTTATTGATCAAATGCTAGAAAGATTATGCAAACATACACACTATTGCTTTCTAGATGGTTATTCTGGTTTCTCTCAAATACCTGTGTCGGCTAGAGATCAATCAAAGACTACTTTTACATGCCCTTTTGGTACTTTTGCTTATAGACGTATGCCTTTTGGTTTATGTAATGCACCTGCTACCTTTCAAAGATGCATGATGGCTATATTCTCTGACTTTTGTGAAAAGATTTGTGAGGTTTTCATGGACGACTTTTCCGTCTATGGTTCCTCTTTTGATGATTGCTTGAGCAATCTTGATCGAGTTTTGCAGAGATGTGAAGAAACTAATCTTGTCTTGAATTGGGAAAAGTGCCACTTTATGGTTAATGAAGGTATTGTCTTGGGGCACAAAGTTTCTGAAAGAGGTATTGAAGTTGATAAAGCCAAGGTTGATGCTATTGAAAAGATGCCATGTCCCAAGGACATCAAAGGTATAAGAAGTTTCCTTGGTCACGCTGGATTTTATAGGAGGTTCATTAAGGACTTCTCAAAAATTTCTCGGCCTCTGACTAATTTATTGCAAAAAGATATACCATTTGTCTTTGATGATGATTGTGTAGAAGCATTTGAAATACTTAAGAAAGCATTAGTCACTGCACCTGTTGTTCAGCCACCTGATTGGAACCTACCCTTTGAAATTATGTGTGATGCTAGTGATTATGCTGTAGGTGCTGTTCTAGGGCAAAGAGTTGATAAGAAATTAAATGTTATTCATTATGCTAGTAAGACTCTAGACAATGCTCAAAGAAATTATGCTACTACTGAAAAAGAGCTTTTAGCAGTTGTATTTGCTTGTGATAAGTTCAGATCTTATATTGTTGATTCTAAAGTAACTATTCAAACTGATCATGCTGCTATTAAATATCTTATGGAAAAGAAAGATGCTAAACCTAGACTTATTAGATGGGTTCTCTTGCTACAAGAATTTGATTTGCATATTGTTGATAGAAAGGGAGCTGAGAACCCCGTTGCAGACAACTTGTCTAGGTTAGAAAATATTCTTGATGACCCACTACCTATTAATGATAGCTTTCCTGATGAACAATTAAATGTTATAAGTACTTCTCGTAGTACTCCATGGTATGCTGATTATGCTAATTATATTGTTGCTAAGTTTATACCACCTAGCTTCACATACCAACAAAAGAAAAAGTTCTTCTATGATTTGAGACATTACTTTTGGGATGACCCACATCTTTATAAAGAAGGAGTAGATGGTGTTATTAGACGTTGTGTACCTGAGCATGAACAGGAACAGATCCTACGCAAGTGTCATTCCGAGGCTTATGGAGGACACCACGCTGGAGATAGAACTGCACATAAGGTATTGCAATCTGGTTTTTATTGGCCTACCTCTTTCAAGGATGCCCGTAAGTTTGTCTTGTCTTGTGATGAATGTCAAAGAATTGGTAATATTAGTAGACGTCAAGAAATGCCTATGAATTATTCACTTGTTATTGAACCGTTTGATGTTTGGGGCTTTGATTATATGGGACCTTTTCCTGCCTCTAATGGATACACACATATTCTAGTTGCTGTTGATTACGTTACTAAGTGGGTAGAAGCTATTCCAACTAGTAGTGCTGATCATAACACTTCTATTAAAATGCTTAAAGAAGTTATTTTCCCGAGGTTTGGAGTCCCTAGATATTTAATGACTGATGGTGGTTCCCACTTTATTCATGGTGCTTTCCGTAAAATGCTTGCAAAATATGATGTTAATCATAGAATTGCATCTCCTTATCACCCTCAGTCTAGTCGTCAAGTAGAGTTGAGCAATAGAGAGCTCAAATTAATTTTGCAAAAGACTGTTAATAGGTCTAGAAAGAATTGGTCCAAGAAACTTGATGGTGCATTATGGGCTTATAGAACTGCATACAAAAATCCTATGCGTATGTCTCCGTATAAAATGGTTTATGGAAAAGCATGTCACTTACCTCTTGAACTAGAACATAAGGTATATTGGGCTTTTAAAGAGATTAACTATGATTTTAAACTTGCCGATGAGAAGAGGTTATTTGATATTAGCTCACTTGATGAATGGAGAACCCAAGCTTATGAAAACCAAGTTGTTTAAAGAAAAAGTTAAAAGATGGCATGACAAAAGGATACAAAAGCGTGAGTTTAATATAGGTGATTATGTATTGCTATACAACTCTCGTTTAAGATTTTTTGCTGGAAAACTTCTCTCTAAATGGGAAGGCCCCTATGTAATCGAAGAGGTCTATCGTTCCGGTGCCATAAAAATCAACAACTTCGAGGGTACAAATCTGAAAGTGGTAAACGGTCAAAGAATCAACCATTATATCTCAGGTAATCCCATAAATGTTGAAACCAATATTATTGAAACTCTAACCCCGGAGGAATACATAAGAGACACTTTATGGAACGTTTCAGACCCCGAAACGGAATAGGTATGTGGTACGGTAAGTAAACCGACTCCAAAACAATTTTTAAGGCAATATTTCTCCGTTTTGGAATATTTAGAAAAATAGAAAAATAAGTAGCAGTCGGGAAGGACACGAGGGCCCCATGAGGGTGGTGGGTGCGCCCTACCCCCCTGGGCGCGCCCCCTACCTCGTGAGCACCTTGTGTGCCTTCCGGACTCCGTTTTCTTGCACGTTACGTATTTTGGTCGGTAAAAATTCACTATATATTCTCCTGAAGGTTTTGACTCCCGTATCACGCAATTATTCCCTGTTCTTGTTTCGGGCTGTTTTTCTGACTGATCTAGATTATCATGACGTCCCCAAGTGCTTCCAAGGACAAGTTCTTCGAGAAGGTCATCAACCCTTACCTCGCGGAGGTGCTGCGATACCCTCAAACCATTGAGATGCGTGATAGGTTGTTGCACATCCGCGATGTTGAGGGACCAAAGGGAACCAGAAGCGTGGAGACGAGGCTCGAAGCAATGGAGCAACAAGTTTTCAAGTGCCAGGGGATGGTGGAGCGTGGAATCAACGCTAGCCACATGATGCTCACGGAGTTCTCTAACAACTACAAGCCGGATGCCAAGAACACCGAGGAGGCCATCTTCAAGCTATATGAAAAGATCGAGCACCTCCAAGCCCAAATCTATGACCTGCAAAACCAAAACTGTGAGTATGAATATAGATTCAAAAGAATGAGTTTGGCTACAGATTCGAGGATTCCGGAGACTCGATCATCCTTCTATGATGGTGAACCTATGCCTTGGAAGATGGATCACAAGCCTGCATCATCAACAACACCTCCACCTTCTTCACCGACAAAGGAGATATAATCACATGGGTATGGGCACTCCCCTTGGCAACTGCCAAGCTTGGGGGAGGTGCCCCGGTATTGTATCACCATCACAACTCCTATCTTTATTGTTTTTCTTAGTTCGATCCTATTAGTAGTATCTTGATCTAGTAGAATAAAGTTTATGGCATGATCTAGTTTTGAGTTTTGCTTTATGATCTCTCTTTGTAATCGAGTCCGTGAGCTATATATAATAAAGATTAGTGTTGAGTCAAGGGCTTGATTATTTTCCATGATCTTGGGTGAATAAAAGAAAAGAGAAAAAGAATAAAAAGAAACAAAAAGTTCATATTGATCTTATTGAGAGTAATGACTTCACATAGAAAGAGTATGATGATTAAAAGTTGTTGGGAGTTGGCAGACATAGCTTTGGTCATTGTTGCAATTAATAGGAAGTAATAAGGAAAGAGAGGTTTTCACATATAGATATATTATCATTGACATCTTTTATGATTGGGAGCACTCATTAAAATATGACATGCTAAAGAGTTGATGTTGGACAAGGAAGACAACGTAATGAGTTATGTCTTTCTTATATCTGAGATAAAGTATGTTGTCATGGATCCTCTAACTTGTTGAGCTTGCCTTTCCCCCTCATGCTAGCCAAATTCTCAGCACCAAGTAGAAATACTACTTGTGCTTCCAAATACCCTTAAACCAGTTTTGCCATGAGAGTCCACCATATCTACCTATGGATTGAGTAAGATCCTTCAAGTAAGTTGTCATCGGTGCAAAGCAATAAAAATTGCTCTAAATATGTATGATTGATTGGTGTGGGAGAAATAAGCTTTATACGATCTTGTGATGTGGAAGTAATAAAAGCGACGAACTGCATAATAAAGGTTCATATCACAAGGGGCAATATAAAGTGACGTTCTTTCGCATTGAGATTTTATGCATCCAACCATAAAAGCGCATGGCAACCTCTGCTTCCCTCTGCGAAGGGCCTATCCTTTATTATTATCTTCTACCTTATGCAAGAGTCACGGTGATTTTCACCTTTTCTTTTTCATTTTATCCTTTGGCAAGCTCAGCATGTTGGAAAGAACATGATATATATATCTAATTCGATGTAGGGGAGCATGAACCATTATTGTTGACATCACCCTTGAGGTAAAAGGTTGTGGGGCAAAACTATAAGCCCCTATCTTTCTCTGTGTCCGATTAAAACTCCGTAACCACAAGTATTGCGTGAGTGTTAGCAATTATGTAGGACTAAATGATAGTTGAGTATGTGGACTTGCTTTTTAGCTCTGACATAGACTCTTTCCGATGTTATGATAAATTTCAATTGCTTCAATGACTGAGATTATAGTTTGTCGGAGCCCAATAAAGTTTATGATTTATGCTTTTGCATTGTGAATAGATCATCACTTGAACATAAGTAATCATATGAAAAAATCTATATATGTTGCTGTTATGAGAATAATCATGATGCCTTCATGTTCGTATTTTATTTTTATCGACGCCTCTACCTCTAAACATGAGGACATATTTATTATTACTGGGTTTTCGCTTGAGGACAAACGAGGTCTAAGCTTGGGGGAGTTGATACGTCCATTTTGCATCATACTTTTATATCAATATTTATTGCATTATGGACTGTTATTTCACTTTATGTTACAATACTTATGGCTATTCTCTCTTATTTTACAAGGTTTACATAAGGAGGGAGAATGCCGGCAGCTGGAATTCTGGGCTGGAAAAGGAGAAAATATTAGAGATCTATTATGTGCAACTTCAAAAGTCCTAAAACTCCACGGAACATCTTAAAATAAATAAAGAAAAATCCTCGCCAAATATGAAGGCCAGGGGGCCCACACCCTACTCACGAGGGTGGGGGGCGCGCCCCCCTAGGGCGCGCCCCCTACCTCGTGGCCCCCCCTGGTGGCTCTCCGACGTCCATCTTCTCCTATATCAAGTCTTTCGATGAGAAAAAAATTAGAAGGAACTTTTCGGGACGAGACTCTGCCGCCACAAGGCGGAACCTTGGCGGATCCAATCTAGAGCTTTGGCAGAGCTGTTCTGCCGGGGATACTTCCCTCCGGGAGGGGGAAATCATCACCATCATCATCACCAACGCTCCTCTCATCGGGAGAGGGCAATCTCCATCAACATCTTCACCAGCACCATCTCATCTCCAAACCCTAGTTCATCTCTTGTATCCAATTCTTGTCTCAAAGTCTGGGATTGGTGCTAGTAGGTTGCTAGTAGTGTTGATTACTCCTTGTAGTTGATGCTAGTTGGTTTATTTGGTGGAAGATCATATGTTCAGATCCTATATGCATATTATTACCCCTCTGATTATGATCTCTCTCTCTCTCTCGTGTTCTTGAGGTGATACGATCTTGATGTATCGCCAGCTTTGCTATTATATTTGGATCCTATGATGTTTCTTCCCCCCTCTACTCTCTTGTAATGGACCGAGTTTCCCCTTTGAAGTTATCATATCGGATTGAGTCTTTAAAGATTTGAGAACACTTGATGTATGTCTTGCCGTGCGTATCTACGGTGACAATGGGATACCACGTGATTCACTTGATGTATGTTTTGGTGATCAACTTGTGAGTTCTGCCCATGAACCTATGCATAGGGGTTGGCACACGTTTCGTCGTGATTCTCCGGTAGAACTTTAGGGCACTCTTTGAGGTCCTTTGTGTTGGTTGAATAGATGAATCTGAGATTGTGACATTGGAGTATCTAGGTGACATTAGGGTTTTGATTGATTTGTGTCTTAAGGTGTTATTCTAGTATGAACTCTAGGGTTGTTTGTGACACTTATAGGAATAGCCCAACGGATTGATTGGAAAGAATAACTTTGAGGTGGTTTCATACCCTACCATAATCTCTTCGTTCGTTCTCCGCTATTAGTGACTTTGGAGTGACTCTTTGTTGCATTTTGAGGGATATTTATGTGATCCAATTATGTTAGTATTGTTGAGGGAACTTGCACTAGTGAAAGTATGAACCCTAGGCCTTATTTCCTAGCATTGCAATACCGTTTACGCTCACTTTTACCATTTGTTACCTTGCTGTTTTTATATTTTTAGATTACAAAAACTATTATCTACCATCCGTATACCACTTGTATCACCATCTCTTCGCCGAACTAGTGCACCTATACAATTTACCATTGTATTGGGTGTGTTGGGGACACAAGAGACTCTTCGTTATTTGGTTGCAGGGTTGCTTCAGAGAGACCATCTTCATCCTACGCCTCCTACGGATTGATAAACCTTATGTCATCCACTTGAGGAAAATTTGCTACTGTCCTACAAACCTCTGCACTTGGAGGCCCAACAACGTCTACAAGTAGAAGGTTGTGTAGTAGACATCACTGCCCCAACCCCAACCCCATCGCCGGCGGCCTCCTCTCCCTCCAACATTGCCGCTCCAGCCTCTCCTCACCTTCTCTCCCAAGGGAGGGAAGGGGATGCCCCAGATTGAGCACCTTCTCTCCCAAGGGTGGGAAGGGATCCAGCGACGAGGTGATGCAGATCCACGACGACATTGGCGCGCCGTCGTCGACCTGATGCCTGGGGCTGGGAGGCGACTAGAGCTGGAAGAGGGTGCTCAAGCTTGTGCTGCCCTACCAGAGCAGCACCGGCCGGCCGTCTACGAGGTCAGGAACACGAGGTCAAGATGGAGACAACGGCAAGGAGGGTGCCAAGGCGGCCAGGGCATGGCCAGCTGCAGTACAGCTGGTCAGCAAGTTGAAGGGACCTACGCAGCCTGTTGTTATTCATGACCTGCACTGCATGGATGTTTTCAGTCAGCAAGATGATTTGCTGTCTATTGTTTGAGGCATTCAGAACCTGATTTTGGTGTGGCAGGTTAATCGTATGAGTAGAAGGACCGGCAATGGCGGCGATGATGGGTTGCTAAAGAATCTCTTTTCGACGTTCCAACGGCAACGGTCGCAACCTTGTCGCTGACACCATCAGGAACCGGTGGCCCGCTGAAGAACCAAATCGTTCTTGGCATCATCGTGTTGTGGTGACATGTTCGATTTTGAGGTAGAAGTGTCGTATAGAATTTTGACATACCTTTGATGGTATACATCTTGGATTGAATGATATGACCTGCTATTCTGAATGTTAGATGGACATCTCAAAATATGGCCTTGACAAACTTGAAAGCTCTTGAGTAAATCATACAATATTGGATTGGCATTATTTTGTTGTAGTATTTCTGAATGTATATTATTCTGAATTTTTTTCATCCTAATGATGTCTTATATGCATGTGACGGGCTAACCTCTGTATACAGGTTGGCACGTGGCACCGGGTGAAGGCTGCAGATCATGCACTCAAGATCATCCACAAAACATCAGGGAGAGGTTCTGTTGGCTGGAGCTTGTGGGAGTACCGCGTCGTGATCGAGACCTCGGTAATTATATTTGGGTTCCTTGTTCGTTGCTGTATTGTCCTGCTATATGTGGTATATGATCCACAAGATATTTAGATATTAGATTATTATCAGTGCAATAGCATCAGACCAAACTTGGTCTTTTCTCATGTGCTAAATCAAAGTAGGAATCGGTTGTAGAAGTAGACCAGACTGCAACTAGCTTAAAGTTGGTTAGATTGTGTATAAAAGGGTATTTCTGTTGTCTGCTCTTTAGGTTCCCATAGTGTGAGGTGGTATTCCTTTTTAAAACACATATAAACTGGCATCTATAGTGAACAATGGAGTTTCCTGTATGTATAAACTGGAGTAGTAATACTTAAACCTTTTAAGTAATAAAGCGCTCCGTTTCGAAAAAAATAAACTAGAGCAGTAATATGAGGCTGAAGGAACCGACATTAGCAACAATAATATAAATGTTTTCTGCACTGGGTCCATGTGTCTCACATGGATGTTGAATAGATAAAATGCTATAACGATCAGCTTGCTTCTCATGTAATTGGAACGATTGTGTGTCTTGGTTTTTCCTGTTTCCTTTGGTTTTGGAGCGATGATTTTTTTAGCACGTGCATCAGAGCAGAACTGGAGCATAATAGTAGTTGAAAAATGTTTTAGTGTAGTTTATTAAAGATTCCGTTTACTTCTACATTACGAATGTAAATACTTAGTCATTCTCAAAAAAGAAAAAAAACGAATGTAGCTTACTTAGTCCACCGAGTTCCTTTATGATGTGTCCCTAAAGAAAGAGAGTTCCTTTATAATGTGTAGCAGATGTCATTTACTGATACGACATAGTTTCTCATTCTAGGTAATGGCAGGTGAAGCCATGAAAGGCATGCATATTGTACTACAGGCATCTAGCTTCATGGTATCTTTGTTGTGATGTTGATGTTCTCTTGGATGGTTGTCTTATTAGATTTATGATTGATTTCACTAAATCATGTTTATTGTACACAAGTGCTATGTAAGCCCATGTTTGTTCAAAGTTTCTTGCACATTCAGTATTCAGTGCCTCTGCATCTTCTTTTTTGCTCCTTTTATGTTGGTTGCGAGATCACATTCAGCTGTCCTCACAACTATGAACTATCTTCTTTGTTATATTAAATATTTTTCTCTATGCTCATGCTTGTGATTGATTTGACGTTTTGACAGGTTATTGCTAGAATTTTGTCTATTTTGGGCCTAGCTCGATAGCAGTTTCAGAAAATCCTAATAAATCCTAGAGGCCCATGCAGCCCATTCGTGCAAGGCAAGAGGTGGAACAAAAGTTTAGTCCCACGTTGCTAGTTTAGAGGGAGTTGTACCTCTTTATAAGGGAGGCTCTTTCTCCACATGTATGAGGATGAGAACAAGAGGGACATCCACGCGCACTCCTCCTCCGCCGCCCGCCTCCCCACGCCACGCCTCGCCTCGTCACGACGCGCCGCGGGTTGCGGGAATGAGTGTAACACCCCGGATGTAATTTACCTTATTTGTATTCCAACTCTAGCCATTTCTGGCACTAAGTTATATTATTTCCTCGTTGTCGGGTTTTTGTCTCCGTGTGTTTTTTCTTTGTCATGCATCTCTTATCATGTCATCATGTGCATTGCATTTGCATAAGTGTTCGTCTCATGCATCCGAGCATTTTCCCCGTTGTCCGTTTTGCATTCCGGCGCTCCTATGTCCTCCGGTGGTCCTTTCTACCTCTTTTCATGTGTGGGGGTTAAACGTTTTCGGATTGGACCAAGACTTGCCATGCAGCCTTGGTTTACTACCAGTAGACCGCCTGTCAAGTTTCGTACCATTTGGACTTCGTTTGATACTCCAACGGTTAACCGAGGGACCGAAAAGGCCTCGTGTGTGTTGCAGCCCAAAACCCTTCCAAACTAGCCCAAAACCCACCTAAACTCCATCTATCGTCTAGAGCATTCGATCACGATCGTGTGGCCGAAAACCGCACCTCATTTGGAGCTTCGTAGCTCCCTCTACCCCTATATAAAGATCCATACATTCCAAATCCGGGCGAAACCCTAAAAATCCCGCTTCCCGCGCCGTCGGACACAACTCCACCGACGGACACGTCCGGTTTGTACCACCGCCGCCACGTGGCGTGCCCTCACTGGCCCGGCCGCATCTCCCCGCCGCCGACCCAGGAGAGCCCCCCCCCCCCCCCCCCGAGCCCATCGCCACCGCGCCGCCTTGAGTCGACCCCGCCGCCTTCTTCCCGCGGTCCGGTGACCGGCGCTGCCA
Organism: Triticum aestivum; assembly: GCF_018294505.1. NCBI lineage: Eukaryota > Viridiplantae > Streptophyta > Magnoliopsida > Poales > Poaceae > Triticum > Triticum aestivum. The sequence continues at coordinate 565,579,835 of NC_057794.1, forward strand.
CCGGCCTCACCCACCGCGCCTCTCCGCCGCCGAAGCCGCCGGTCGCCTCCGCCGCCCCGTTCTGGCCACCTCCGCCGACCAGAGCTTCGCCGCCGCCCGGGTCCTCCTCGTCGCCGGCGCGCCCCGGCAAGCTCCTTCCCCTCCTTCCCCGATGATGACAAGCTCCGGCGACCCCAAACTCCGGCCGGCCATCTTCGTAATCCGCGCCGCTACAGTGCTGCTATAGTGGATGACTTTTTCCCTCAGAAACCCTAGTTATTTTGCAAGCTTCATCGTGCCATAACTCTGTCATCGTAGCTCTGATTCGTGCGTGTAGCATATCAAAATGTTCGTCTCGATGAATACATCATTTCATCTCATTGCATCATTTTCATTTGAGCTCATCTTGATGCCCGAAATGCTGTTGGAAGAGGGCTATGTGATGATTATGTCAGATCTGTTTCAGCAAATGGCCTTTTGTCATTTTTGCCATGATTAATATGTGCATTCTATGATCCTGAGCTCTACATGTGTTTTGACGAATGCCATGTTATCTTTATAGAGGTGCTTGCCATGTATTTTTGTGATCTTCGTGGTGACTAGGACAAGCATGCAAAGTAGCTTACCCAATGATGCTGATTTCAGGGACTTAGAATTTCACTAAGTCCTTGTCCTGATATTGTTTTTATGCCATATGTTCATGTTGTTTCCTAGTGATCCGTGCCTCTTTTGAGGATGATCAGTAAGGATGTTTTGTTAATATTGTAGTGCTATATGCATCCATGTCTTTGTTTGCAATTATGGAGCACCCTATCTTGAGTCAATCGAGCTCTACTTTTGCTATAAAATGTTCTTGGCAGATTGTTAACATGTTTAGCGATTTTGCCGAGGTTGTTGCTATTGATCCGTGCATGCTATGATATTGTTCTTGCCATGTATAGCTTCTACGCCATGTCTTCTTGATGGATGTATGCTTAGTTTGTCATGCCATGCTCTGTAGTGAGTGCATCGAGCTTGTAAACATGCCTACTCGTTAATCTGTTTTGCATGCTCCAGTTTTTCACTAAGTCTGAATCTGTTTATGTTTTGATATGTTCACATGCTTGCAATTGTATTTTCTGATCCCTTTTGGCTCATGGTCACTAAGGGACTTTTGTTATATGCTTAGAGTAGCTTCATGCCATGCCTTGCTTTGCCATGATATGTTCCTGTAGCATGTAGTTCTCATGCTCTAAAGATTTCTTCCTGTTGATAAATTCCTGATTTGTTGTTATTTCACTAAGTCTGAAACATGTTATCTTTTACACTTTTGCCATGCTTGTTTGAGATTGCTATTGAGTGAATTAGCCGTAGCTCAGTGTTCATCTTTTGTCAAGCATCATGAGTGGATCCCTTCCATATATTTTGTTGTCATGTTTTAGTGATGTAGCATATTTATCTTGATGCATTTAGATGGCTACTTGCTGATTATCGCAGACCGGTGCCATATTTGTTTTGCTTGCCATTTCCAAACCGTGCATCCGATTCCGATGATCTTTATATCCATTTCGACCGAAATCACCTCACCTTTCCAGTGGCACTCTTGGATTTCCAAGTTGAGGCCAGGTTTAATCATTCTTTCCAAATCATGCATGTGCATAGCATACCGCATCCCGCATACCATACCATGTTTGCATCTTGTTGCTTGAGCATTGCATGTGGTTGATTGTGTTCCTTTTGCTTGTTGTTCTTGCTTGGGTAGAGACGGGAGACGAGTTCGTGAACGAGGAGCCTGTTGAGTTCGCATACGAGGATCAAGTCAACTCTAAGAATTTTGTAGGCAAGATGACCATACCCTCGAAATCACTTCTATCTTTGCTTGCTAGATGCTCGCTCTTTTGCTATGCCTATGCTACGATACCTACCACTTTCTTATCATGCCTCCCAAATTGCCATGTCAAACCTCTAACCCACCTTGTCCTAGCAAACCATGGTTTGGCTATGTTACCGCTTTGCTCAGCCCCTCTTATAGCGTTGCTAGTTGCAGGTGAAGATTGGAGTGCGTTCCTTGTTGGAACATGTTTATTGTTGGGATATCACCATATTATCTTGTTTATCTTAATGCACCTATATACTTGGTAAAGGGTGGAAGGCTCGGCCTTATGCCTGGTGTTTTGTTCCACTCTTGCCGCCCTAGTTTCCGTCATATCGGTGTTATGTTCCCGGATTTTGCGTTCCTTACATGGTTGGGTTATAATGGGAACCCCTTGACAGTCCGCCTTGAATAAAACTCCCCCAACAAGGCCCAACCTTGGTTTTACCATTCGCCACCTAGCCTTTTTCCCTTGGGTTTCGCGGACTCAAGTGTCATCTTTATTTTAAACCCTCGGGCCAGTGCTTCTCTAAGTGTTGGTCCAACCCAGAGCACCGTGCGGGGCCGTCCCTTGGAAACTTGGGTTACGTTGGCTCCCGTACGCTTAGCTTATCCGGTGTGCCCTGAGAACGAGATATGTCCAGCTCCTATCGGGATTTGTCGGCACATCGGATGGTCTTGCTGGACTTGTTTTACCATTGTCAAGGATGTCTTATAACCGGGATGCCGAGTCTGACAAGATTGTCTTGGGAGAAGGAATATCCCTCATTGACCGTGAGAGCTTGTGATGGGCTAAGTTGGGACTCCCCTGCAGGGATTTGAACTTTCGAAAGCCGCGCCCGCGATTATGGGCAGATGGGAATTTGTTAATGTCCGGTTTAGATAACCTGAAACTGAACTTAAATTAAAATGCACCAACCGTGTGCGTAACCGTGATGGTCTCTTCTCGGCGGAGTCTAGGAAGTGAACACGGTGTTGGAGTAATGCTTGACGTAGGTTATTCTAGGATCACTTCTTGATCATAGTTGTTCGACCGTGCTTTTGCCTTCTCTTCTCGCTCTCTTTTGCGAATATGTTAGCCACCATATATGCTAGTCGCTTGCTGTAGCTCCACATCATATCTTTGCCTTACCTATAAGCTTAAATAGTCTTGATCGTGAGGGTGTGATATTGCTGAGTCCCCGTGACTCACAGATTCCTTCCAAAACCAGATGCAGGGACCGATGATACCGCTCCAGATGATATGACCGAGCTCAAGTGGGAGTTCGATGAAGACTCTCGTCGTTACTACATGTCTTTCCTAGATGATCAGTAGTGGTGCCCAGTTGGGGCCATCGGGGACTTTGTCGCATTTGGGGGTTGATCTTTATTTTCGTTCCGTAGTCGGACCTTGAGTGTATTGGATGAATGTAATGACATATTTATGTATTTGTGTGACGTGGCGAGTGTAAGGCAACTATGTATCCTTTCCCCTTTATTTATGTACATGGGTTGTTTGCGAAGATTACCTCACTTGCGACATTGCTTTCAATGCGGTTATGCCTCTAAGTCGTGCTTCGACACGTAGGAGATATAGCCGCATCGAGGGTGTTACAATGAGCCGAGCATATGTCTAAGTTTTTGCCATGCACGACGGGTATATGTAAGGTCACGCGGGAGTTGAAAAGTTTTCTGTAGTGGACACTGAATTCGAATGGCGCGCCTCTTCGGCCGCTGCCTGTTCGCTTCGTCTCCCTCCGTTGCTTCACCTCCCGCCGCAGCCTGTTCGCGTCCCTCTCCTGTGTCTATAAAAGGGAGGTCACTCCTCCCAAAGAGACACACCAGAACAACACAATCCTCTCGCCTCACATTTTCCTGGCCACTGAGCTACTGCTACGATCTTCCTCATCCCGGCTTGTGGCGTGCACCGCAGGTCGGGACAGTAGGCCTCCGGAACCGCACCTTTTGAGTCCTGTACGGGAGAAGGGTGATAAGGTTTTTGGGGAGCGCTCCGCGTGACTATTGGCTTCTTCATCACGGACTCCGACGACTACTTCCCCGACGACGACTTCTTCCCCGATGTCGACTACCTCATCAACGACATGGCTGGAGAGGATGTCGATCCCAAGTCCAGTTCTTCTGTTGTTGTTGTCACATACGTCTTCTTGCTCTTTCTGTTAGATGTCCTGTCACAGTTCTTTGCTCTAGTTTCTGCTCTACATATGTTAGGTTCTACTTCATATATGCAACTTCATCTAGTGCATGTTCTAGATGTGTTCAGTTCAAGTTCATATATGCAGATGCTATTTACCTTTTCTCTGTCAGAACGCATGACTTGTTCGATCTCTACTATATTAGTCATGCTTTATCTAGTATTTCTGTTAATAATATCATTTGGTAAATTGCTCATATTTCCAACAATCCAAAAACCTTATTATAGGCAATTTACCCCAAGTGGTTTTGCTGCTTCCATGAGACCTCCTATATTTGAAGGTATCCACTATAAGAGGTGGCGCGTGAGAGCAGTCTTATGGTTTCAAACCATGAGTTGCTATGACACCACGCTTGGCAAGCCTGAAGGGGAGTTTGATGCCCAACAGAAACAAGCTTTTTAGAAAATGGATACTCTGTTTAAGGCTGCTCTCTTGAGTGTTCTTGGTGAGAACATAGTTGATGCTTATGTGTCAATTGACAATGGAAAAGATATATGGGACGCACTCGAGGCCAAGTTTGGGGTCTCGGATGCCGGCACTAAGCTGTACATCATGGAGCAATTCTATGATTAAAGGATGACTGAAGAGCGCTCCGTGGTTGAGCAAGCTCATGAGATACAGTCATTTGCTAGAGAGCTTGAGCACTTCAACTATATGCTACCGGACAAGTTTGTTGCCAGAGGTATCATCACCAAGCTTCCTCCTTCGTGGAGGAACTTTTCTACCTTACTAAAGCATAAGAGACAGGAGTTTTTCGTTCCAGATCTCATTGGTACTCTTGATGTCGAAGAAAAGGTGAGAGCAAATGACAAACGTGCTCGAGGTATTGAGGGAGGATCTAGTGCCAATCTGGTACAGAAGAAGAACTTCCAGCCCCACAAGTTCAAGAACAAGGGCAAGTTTGATGGTAAAGCAAAGTTTGATGGGAAGAACAAGGTTGTGCAACACACGAACTTCAAGAAGAAGAATGACAAGAAGAAAGGTGTTTTTCATGTGTGTGGGGATCCTGATCATTGGGCTCCTAGTTGCCCTAATCGCTATGGCAAGCGCCATCCTGGGAAAGGCGGCAAGACTGCTAATGTTGTCATTGGAGACATTGACATGAAGGATGCTGGGTATGGTATATTTCCCACTATTCTTTCAGTATGTCATTCTCCTGATTGGTTGATTGACACAGGTGCTAATCTGCATGTATGCGGTGATATTTCCATGTTTTTGTCTTATGAGACCACAGGGACTTCAACAGTGCTAATGGGCAACGGTTCAAGTGCTTCTATTCGTGGTGTTGGTACGGTCGATCTGAAGTTTACTTCGGGGAAGATCGTGCGGCTGAAGAACATGCATTATGTCCCCTCCGTCAATAAAAATCTTATTAGCGGATCTCTTCTGTGTAGAGATGGCTATAAGCTTGTCTTTGAGTCGAATAAATTTATAATATCCATGTATGGAACCTTTGTTGGTAAAGGCTTTGAGTCAGGAGGCATGTTTCATTTATCCTTATCAGACGTTTGCAATAAAGTTGTTAATCATGTTTGCAACAATAGTGAATCAAATGTGTGGCATTCACGTCTTTGTCATGTTAACTTTGGTTGTATGTCACGACTAGCGAAGTTGAACTTAATCCCTAGTTTCACCACTGTCAAGGGATCTAAATGTCAAGTTTGTGTGCAAGCTAAGCAACCTCGTAAGCACATGACTGCAGAAACGGGAAATCTTGCACCACCAGAGCTCATACATTCAGATCTATGTGAAATGAATGGTGTTTTGACAAAAGGTGGAAATAAATATTTTATGACATTAATTGATGACTCCACTAGATACTGTCGTGTGTATCTTCTGAAATCTAAGGGTGAGACTTTGAATTTTTTCAAGATCTATAAAGCTGACGTGGAAAACCAACTTGATCGAAAAATCAAGAGGCTTAGGTCCGACCGTGGTGGAGAGTATTTTCCAATGAATTTGATGCTTTTTGTGTGGAACATGGTATAATCCATGAGAGAACGCCTCCCTACTCACCTCAGTCAAATGGGGTGGCCGAAAGAAAGAACCGCACTCTAACTGATTTGGTTAACGCCATGTTAGACACATTGGGTCTCTCCAAGGCATGGTGTGGGGGGAGGCGATATTGACAGCATTTCATGTCCTAAACCAAGTCCCCACAAAGAACAAAGAGATAACTCTATTCGGGGATGGGAGAATAAAAGGTTAAAACTCTCTTATCTGCGAACATGGGGTTGTTTGGCGAAAGTCAATGTTCCAATTCCAAAGAAGCGGAAGTTTGGACCAAAGATTGTGGATTGTGTTTTTCTGTGATATGCTTTTCATAGCACTGGCTATAGATTCTTGGTTGTAAAATCTGAGATACCTGACATGCATGTTGGTACGATCATGGAGTCGAATGATGCGACTTTCTTTGAAGATATCTTTCCCATGAAGGATATGGCTACCTCATCTAATCAGGAGATGCCTAGTTCATCGAATCAGGAACCAGTTACAATTATCGAACCTGCCATTTCGATGGAACACTTTGAAAGTCCTGTGGAGGAGAACAATGAAGTTTCTACTAGGAGCAAGAGACAGAGGACTGCAAAGTCCTTTGGTGATGATTTTCTTGTGTATATCATAGATGACACTCCCAGTTCTATTTCAGAGGCCTATGCATCTGAAGATGCTGACTACTGGAAGGAAGCGGTTCGTAGCGAGATGGATTCCATCTTGGCGAATGAAACTTGGGAGATAACTGATCGTCCTTATGGGTGCAAACCTATAGGATGCAAATGGGTATTCAATAAGAAGTTTAGGCCTGATGGTACTATTGAAAAGTACAAGGCTCGGCTCATGGCTAAGGGTTATACACAAAAGGAAGGTGAAGACTTCTTTGATACTTACTCACCTGTGGCTCGACTGACCACTATTCGAGTTCTACTTTCACTAGCTGCCTCACATGGTCTTCTCGTTCATCAAAATGATGTTAAGACTGCTTTCCTAAATGGAGAGTTGGACGAAGAAATTTATATGGAACAACCAGATGGGTTTGTACTAGATGGTCAGGAAAGAAAAGTGTGCAAGTTGCTGAAGTCTTTGTATGGACTCAAGAAAGCACCCAAACAGTGGCATGAGAAGTTTGAAAGAACTTTAACAGCTGCAGGCTTTGTTGTAAACGAAGCTGACAAATGTGTGTACTATCGCCATGGTGGGGGCGAGGGAGTTATCCTTTGCTTGTATGTTGACGACATACTGATTTTCAAAACAAATCTGAATGTTATTAAGGAGGTCAAGGATTTCCTATCTCGTTGTTTTGAGATGAAGGATTTAGGAGTGGCTGATGTCATTCTAAACATCAAGTTGTTGAGAGACGATGATGATGGGATTACATTGCTTCAATCTCACTATGTGGAAAAGATCTTGAGTCGCTTTGGCTATAGTGACTGCAAGCCTCCTCTCCAACACCATATGATGCGAGTGTGTTACTTCGAAAGAATCGAAGAATTGCTAGAGATCAATTGAAATATTCTCAGATTATTGGCTCGCTTATGTACTTAGCTAGTGCTACAAGACCTGACATCTCTTTTACTGTTAGCAAACTGAGTCGGTTTGTCTCAATACCAGGAGATGTGCATTGAAAAGCTCTAGAGAGAGTTTTGCGTTATTTGAAAGGCACTGCGAATTATGGAATTCACTACACTGGGCACCCAAAGGTACTTGAAGGGTATAGTGACTCAAACTGGATCTCAGATGCTGATGAGATAAAGGCCACGAGCGGTTATGTATTCACTCATGGAGGTGGCGCTGTTTCTTGGAAGTCTTGCAAGCAGACCGTCTTAACGAGGTCAACAATGGAAGCACAACTCGCAACACTAGATACAACTATGGTTGAAGCAGATTGGCTTTGCCGGCTCTTGAATGACTTGCCGGTTGTTGAGAAACCTGTACCGGGTATCCTTATGAACTGCGACAATCAAACTATGATCACGAAAGTGAGCACCTCAAAGGATAACATGAAGTCATCAAGACACGTTCAGAGAAGGTTAAAGTCTGTCAGGAAAATGAGAAACTCCAGAGTTATTGCATTGGATTATATCCAAACGTCTAAAAATCTGGCAGATCCTTTTACTAAGGGTCTATCACGTAATGTGATAGATAATGCACCGAGGGAGATGGGTATGAGACCCACAATATGAGTTGTTCACAGTGGTAACCTATTCTTTGTGATCGGAGATCCCGTGAATTAGATGTGGAAGACAAGCTGTTGGTCAACTGAGAGGAGAGTATCCTTACTATTAACAATACCACTCCATGAAGATGCACTACTCTTCTAATCTGCATGGCAGGTTGATGTATATCTTAATGTGTTCTAAGTGGCTCTTTTAAGAAGAGATGTTGTCCCGCAGAACATCTTTTGAAGAACACACCTATATGAGTCTGATTGTTAAACGTCGCAATCTATGAGAGTAGGGTTCTCTCTAGTAAACTCATGAAAGGTCTCGGAGTATGACGCATAAGCTCCACCCGCGGGGAAGACCCACGGTAGCCACGTATCGGTCAAGGCTTTATGTGAAGCTAAATTCGCAGAAAACTTGCAGTTCAAGGCCTAGTCCACTTTCAAGTTGCTTACTAGTGTAGCATAGAGTTCTAGGTGGAAGTTCAACTTAACAGCCTCCACTGCAGTACCGGTATATAAAACAGTGTTTTGGAACCAAAGGCAAATTTTGTGTGCCTCTGGGATCTGGTGGGGGATTGCTGGAATTTTGTCTATTTTGGGCCTAGCCCAATAGCAGTGATACGTCTCCAACGCATCTATAATTTTTGATTGCTCCATGCTATATTATCTACTGTTTTGGATATTATTGGGCTTTATTATCCACTTTTATATTATTTTTGGGACTAACCTATTAACCGGAGGCCAAGCCCATAATTGCTGTTTTCTTGCCTGTTTTAGGGTTTCGAAGAAAAGGAATATCAAACGGAGTCCAAACGGAATGAAACCTTCGGAAACGTGATTTTCTCATCGAATACAACTCAAGAGACTTGAACCCTACGTCAAGACACGTAACAGGAGGCCACGAGGTAGAGAGGCACGCCTACCCCCCAGGCGCGCCCTCCACCCTCGTGGGCCCCCTGTTGCTCCATCGACTTACTTCTTCCTCCTATATATACCCACGTACCACCAAATGATCAGATACGGAGCCAAAAACCTAATTCCACCGCCGCAACTTTCTGTATCCACGAGATCCCATCTTGGGGCCTGTTCCAGAGCTCCGCCGGAGGGGGCATCGATCACGGAGGGCTTCTACATCAACATCATAGCCCTTCCGATGAAGTGTGAGTAGTTTATCTCAGACCTACGGGTCCATAGTTAGTAGCTTGATGGTTTCTTCTCTCTTTTTGGATCTCAAATACAATGTTCTCCCCCTCTATTGTGGAGAACTATTCGATGTAATATTCTTTTTGTGGTGTGTTTGTTGAGACCGATGAATTGTGGGTTTATGATCAAGTCTATCTATGAATAATATTTGAATCTTCTCTGAATTCTTTTATGTATGATTGGTTATCTTTGCAAGTCTCTTCGAATTATCAGTTTGGTTTGGCCTACTAGATTGATCTTTCTTGCAATGGGAGAAGTGCTTAGCTTTGGGTTCAATCTTGCGGTGTCCTTTCCCGGTGACAGTAAGGGCAGCAAGGCACGTATTGTATTGTTGCCATCGAGGATAACAAGATGGGGTTTTCTTCATATTGCATGAGTCTATCCCTCTACATCATGTCATCTTGCTTAGGGAGTTACTCTGTTTTTACTTAATACTCTAGATGCATGCTGGATAGCGGTCGATGAGTGGAGTAATAGTAGTAGATTAAGGCAGGAGTCGGTCTACTTGTCTCGGACGTGATGCCTATATACATGATCATACATAGATATTCTCATAACTATGCTCAATTCTGTCAATTGCTCAACAGTAATTTGTTCACCCATCGTAGAATACTTATGCTCTCGAGAGAAGCCACTAGTGAAACCTATGGCCCCCTGGTCTATCTTTATTATATCAATCTCCTACTACTTAGTTATTTACTTTGCTATTTACATTGCCTTTATTTTACTTTGCATCTTTATCATAAAAATACCAAAAATATTATCTTATCATATCTATCAGATCTCACTCTCGTAAGTGGCCCTATAGGGATTGACAACCCCTATTTGCGTTGGTTGCGAGGATTTATTTGTTTTGTGCAGGTGCGAGGGACTCGCGCGTAGCCTCCTACTGGATTGATACCTTGGTTCTCAAAACTGAGGGAAATACTTACGCTACTTTGCTGCATCATCCCTTCCTCTTTGGGGAAAACCAACGCAGTGCTAAAAGAGGTAGCAAGAAGGATTTCTGGCGCCGTTGCCGGGGAGGTCTACGCAAAAGTCAACATACCAAGTACCCATCACATACCCTTATCTCCTGCATTACATTATTTGTCATTTGCCTCTCGTTTTCCTCTCCACCCACTTCACCCTTGCCGTTTTATTTGCCCTCTCTCTCTCTCTATCCTCCCTCTATTTGCCAGCTTGCTTTTTGTTTGCTTGTGTGTTAGTTTGCTTGCTTGTCACGATGGCTCAAGATAATACTAAATTGTGTGACTTCACCAATACCAACAACAATGATTTTATTAGCACTCCGATTGCTCCTCTTACTGATGCTGAATCTTGTGAAATTAATGCTGCTTTGCTGAATCTTGTTATGAAAGATCCGTTCTCCGTCCTTCCTAGTGAAGATGCCGCTACCCATCTAAATAGCTTCGTTGATTTGTGTGACATGCAAAAGAAGAAAGATGTGGATAATGATATTGTTAAATTGAAGCTATTTCCTTTTTCACTTAGAGATCGTGCTAAAGCTTGGTTTTCGTCTTTGCCTAAAAATAGTATTGATTCATGGATCAAGTGCAAAGATGCTTTTATCTCTAAGTATTTTCCTCCTGCTAAGATCATCTCTCTTAGAAACGATATTACGAATTTTAAGCAACTTGATCATGAACATGTTGCACAAGCTTGGGAGAGAATGAAATTAATGATACGTAATTGCCCTACTCATGGTTTAAATTTATGGATGATTATACAAAATTTTTATGCCGGATTGAATTTTGCTTCTATAAATCTTTTAGATTCGGCCGCGGGAGGCACTCTTATGGAAATCACTTTAGGAGAAGCTACTAAACTCCTAGATAATATTGTGGTTAATTATTCTCAATGGCATACTGAAAGATCTACTAATAAGAAGGTGCATGCGATAGAAGAAATTAATGTTTTGAGTGGAAAGATGGATGAACTTATGAAATTATTTGCTAATAAGAGTGTTTCTTCTGATCCGAATGATATGCCCTTGTCTACTTTGATTGAGAATAATAATGAATCTATGGATGTGAATTTTGTTGGTAGGAACAATTTTGGTAATAACGCGTATAGAGGAAATTTCAATCCTAGGCCTTATCCTAGTAATCCCTCTAATAATTATGGTAATTCCTACAACAATTCTTATGGGAATTTGTCGGGGGACTAATCCACGAGCACCTATGGGACCGGCGGACCGAGTCCCTTTCGGTTCGGCGGGGGCGAGGGTCGCACGAAGAGCGGATCGAGGCGAAGCACACGAGCAGTTTACCCAGGTTCGGGCCGCACGGATGCGTAAAACCCTACTCCTGCTTTGTGGTTTGTATTGAGTTCTTGCTCGGGAGCATGGAGTGCTACAGTACACCCCAGCAGCCAACGAGACCGAGCGTGAGTGTTCTCTTCCTCCCGCCTCCCCCCTCTACGTTGCGCATGGGCCTCCTTTTATATGCTCAAGGGGTCACCGACAGGTGGCAACGTAGACAAGGGTAAAAATGGAAAGGTGTTGCGGTTGGTATAGCTACCTGCTACAGTATATCATACCTAACCCTGACGGCAGGGGACCAGGGCATTAAATGCCCGTCTGCGTCGCCTGAATAGTGCAAAAGGGACCGTCAGGGACGCCACCGCTCGCCACGATGGCAATCTTGTCAGTGCCGCTTGCCACCGCGCACCGCTGGCTACACAGCCTCCCGCCACGTACGCCTGGAAGGGTCCCAGAGCGACACGTTGGTGGATGTGCTGGAGCGCGGGCACAAAGTGGTGGCTTGCCGCGGCAAGCGCCTTGCCGCGGTCGTTGTCTTGTCGCGTCCGGGAGCTTGTCGCTCACCGGGCCTTGCAGGGACGCGTGGCGCGTCGCGGCAAGTTCCTTGAGATGCCTTGGTTGGCATTCCCGGCAAGCTCCTCTTGCCGGGGTCTTGTCTCCTTGGCTTGGATACTTTGTCCTTGAATGGCTCCAAAGGAACCACGGAGGACCTTGGCGGTCACCCGACAAGCCTTGCCGCGGGATGCTGTGACTGCCCGTGCACAAGTTCGGGATACTAGGGTACCCCTACTCTAGTACACCGACAAAATTATAATAAGATTCCCTATGATTTTGATTCTAATATTAAAGAATTTATTACTTTGCAAAAGAATTTTAATGCTATGATTGAAGAAAAATTACTTAAGATTGATGATTTGGCTAGGAACGTTGATAGAATTGCTCTTGATGTTGATTCTTTGAAACTTAGATCTATTCCACCTAAGCATGATATCAATGAGTCTCTCAAAGCCATGATAATTTCCATTGATGAGTGCAAAGAAAGAACCGCTAGGATGCGTGCTAAGAAAGATGCCTTTAGAAAAGCGTGTTCTTCTAGTTCCTATGAAAATAATGACGAAGATCTAAAAGTTATAGATGTGTCCCCTAGTAAATCTTTGTTTTGCAATATGAATCTTGATAATGATGGGACTGAATATGATCCACCTTTACCTAGAAGGCGTTCCAAGAATTCTGAATCTTTTGATATTGATGCTAAATTTGATAAAAGTGCGATTGAAGAAATTAAAACCCTAGTTGTTGCTAAACCCACTATTATGGATTTCAAGGAATTTAACTATGAAAATTGCTCTTTGATTGATTGTATTTCCTTGTTGCAATCCGTGCTAAATTCTCCTCACGCTTATAGTCAAAATAAAGCGTTCACTAAACATAGCGTTGATGCCTTGATGCAATCTTATGAAGAAAAACTTGAATTGGAAGTTTCTATCCCTAGAAAACTTTATGATGAGTGGGAACCAACTATTAAAATTAAAATTAAAGATCATGAATGCTATTCTTTATGTGATTTGGGTGCTAGTGTTTCCACGATTCCAAAGACTTTGTGTGATTTGTTAGGTTTCCGTGATTTTGATGATTGCTCTCTAAACTTGCACCTTGCGGATTCCACTATTAAGAAACCTATGGGAAGAATTAATGATGTTATTATTGTAGCAAATAGGAATTATGTGCCCGTAGATTTTATTGTTCTTGACATAGATTGCAATCCTTCATGTCCTATTATTCTTGGTAGACCTTTCCTTAGAACGATTGGTGCAATTATTGATATGAAGGAAGGAAGTATTAGATTCCAATTTCCATTAAGGAAAGGCATGGAACACTTTCCTAGAAAGAAAATTAAATTACCTTATGAATCTATTATGAGAGCCACTTATGGATTGCCTACCAAAGATGGCAATACCTAGATCTATTCTTGCTTGTTATGCCTAGCTAGGGGCGTTAAACGATAGCGCTTGTTGGGAGGCAACCCAATTTTATTTTTATTCCTTGCTTTTTGCTCCTATTTAGTAATAAGTAAATTATCTAGCCTCTGTTTTGGTTGTGTTTTTTGTGTTTAATTAGTGTCTGTGCCAAGTAGAACCGTTGGGAAGACTTGGGAAAAGTCTTGTTGAGCTTGCTGTAAAAAAACAGAAACTTTAGCGCTCACGAGAACTGCTGTCATTTTTATTTGAAAAGTGCTATTTAGTTAATTCTTTTTAATATGATTAATAGATAAATTCCTCACGTCAAGCAATTTATTTTAGAATTGTTGGGGTTCCAGATCTTGCGTTAGCTACAGATTACTACAGACTGTTCTGTTTTTGACAGATTCTATTTTTCGTGTGTTGTTTGCTTATTTTGATAAATCTATGGCTAGTAAAATAGTTTATAAACCATAGAGAAGTTAGAATACAGTAGGTATAACACCCATATAAATAAATAATGAGTTCATTACAGTACCTTGAAGTGGTCTTTTATTCTCTTTCGCTAACGGAGCTCATGAGATTTTCTACTTTAAGTTTTGTGTTGTGAAGTTTTCAAGTTTTGGGTAAAGATTTGATGGATTATGGAACAAGGAGTGGCAAGAGCCTAAGCTTGGGGATTCCCATGGCACCCTCAAGATAATCTAAGGACACCTAAAAGCCAAAGCTTGGGGATGCCCCGGAAGGCATCCCCTCTTTCGTCTACTTCTATCGGTAACTTTACTTGGAGCTATATTTTTATTTATCACATGATATGTGTTTTGCTTGGAGCGTCTTGTATGATTTGAGTCTTTGCTTGTTAATTTACCACAATCATCCTTGCTGTACACACCTTTTGAGAGAGCCATACATGATTTGGAATTTGTTAGAATACTCTATGTGCTTCGCTTATATCTTTTGAGTTATATAATTTTCCTCTAGTGCTTCACTTATATCTTTTAGAGCACGGTGGTGGATTTGTTTTATAGAAACTATGGATCTCTCATGCTTCACTTAGATTATTTTGAGAGTCTAAATAACATGGTAATTTGCTTAAAATCCTAATATGCTTGGTATACAAGATTAATAATAAAACTCTCTTATGAGTTTGTTGAATACTATGATAAGTTTGATACTTGATAATTGTTTTGAGATATGGAGATGGTGATATTAAAGTCGTGCTAGTTGAGTAGTTGTGAATTTGAGAAATACTTGTGTTGAAGTTTGTGATTCCCGTAGCATGCACGTATGGTGAACCGTTATGTGATGAAGTCGGAGCATGATTTATTTATTGATTGTCTTCCTTATGAGTGGCGGTCGGGGACGCGCGATGGTGTTTTCCTACCAATCTATCCCCCTGGGAGCATGCGTGTAATACTTTGCTTTGATAAATTGTATATTTTTGCAATAAGTATATGAGTTCTTTATGACTAATGTTGAGTCCATGGATTATACGCACTCTCACCCTTCCACCTTTGCTAGCCTCTCTAATACTGCGCACCTTTCGCCGGTATCATACACCCACCATATACCTTCCTCAAAACAGCCACCATGCCTACGTATTATGGCATTTCCATAGCCATTCCGAGATATATTGCCATGCAACTTTCCACCGTTCCGTTTATGACACACTCCTTCATTGTCATATTGCTTAACATGATCATGTAGTTGACATCGTATTTGTGGCAAGGCCACCATTCATAATTCTTTCATACATGTCACTCATGCATCATTGCATATCCCGGTACACCGCCGGAGGCATTCACATAGGGTCATATTTTGTTTTAAGTATCGAGTTGTAATTGTTGAGTTGTAAGAAAAATAAAAGTGTGATGGTCATCATTATTAGAGCATTGTCCCAGTGAGGAAAGGATGATGGAGACTATGATTCCCCCACAAGTCGGGATGAGACTCCGGACGAAAAATAAATAAAAGAGGCCAAAGAAGCCCAAATAAAAAAAAGAAAAGAGGCTATAAAAAAGGAGAAAAGGCCCAAATAAAAAAAATAAAAAAATGAGAGAAAAAGAGAGAAGGGACAATGTTACTATCCTTTTACCACACTTGTGCTTCAAAGTAGCACCATGATCTTCATAATAGAGAGTCTCTCATGTCATCACTTTCATATACTAGTGGGAATTTTTCATTATAGAACTTGGCTTCTATATTCCAATGATGGGCTTCCTCAAATTGCCCTAGGTCTTCATGAGCAAGCAAGTTGGATGCACACCCACTTAGTTTCTTTTTGAGCTTTCATCTACTTATAGATCTAGTGCATCCATTGCATGGCAATCCCTACTCACTCACATTGATATCTATTGATGGGCATCTCCATAGACCGTTGATACGCCTAGTTGATGTGAGACTATCTTCTCATTTTTGTCTTCTCCACAACCACCACCCTATTCCACCTATAGTGCTATATACATGGCTCACGCTCATGTATTGCGTGAAAATTGAAAAAGTTTTGAGAATGTCAAAAGTATGAAACAATTGCTTGGCTTGTCATCGGGGTTGTGCATAATTTAAATATTTTGTGTGGTGAAGATAGAGCATAGCCAGACTATATGATTTTGTAGGGATAACTTTCTTTAGCCATGTTATATTGAGAAGACATAATTGCTTTGTTAGTATGCTTGAAGTATTATTATTTTTATGTCAATATGAACTTTTGTCTTGAATCTTTCGGATCTGAATATTCATACCACAATTAAGAAGAATTACATCAAAATTATGCCAAGTAGCACTCCGCATCAAAAATTCTGTTTTTATCATTTACCTACTCGAGGACGAGCAGGAATTAAGCTTGGGGATGCTTGATATGTCTCCAACATATCTATAATTTTTTATTGCTCCATGCTATATTATCTACTGTTTTGGACATTATTGAGCTTTATTATCCACTTTTATATTATTTTTGGGACTAACCTATTAACTGGAGGCCCAGCCCAGAATTGCTGTTTTTTGCTTGTTTTAGGATTTCGAAGAAAAGGAATAACAAACAGAGTCCAAACGGAATGAAACCTTCGGGAACGTGATTTTTCCATCGAATATAACTCAGGAGACTTGGACCCTACGTCAAGACACGTAACAGGAGGCCACGAGGTAGGGGGGGCGCGCCTACCCCCCCTCCCCCCAGGCGCGCCCTCCACCCTCGTGGGCCCCCTGTTGCTCCACCGACGTACTTCTTCCTCATATATATACCCATGTACCCCCAAACGATCAGATACTGAGCCAAAAACCTAATTCCACCGCCACAACTTTCTGTATCCACGAGATCCCATCTTGGGGCCTGTTCTGGAGCTCTGCCGGAGGGGGCGTCAATCACGGAGGGCTTCTACATCAACACCATAGCCCTTCCGATGAAGTGTGAGTAGTTTACCTCAGACCTACGGGTCCATAGTTAGTAGCTAGATGGCTTCTTCTCTCTTTTTGGACCTCAAATACAATGTTCTCCCCCTCTCTTGTGGAGAACTATTCGATGTAATCTTCTTTTTGCGGTGTGTTTGTTGAGACCAATGAATTGTGGGTTTATGATCAAGTCTATCTATGAATAATATTTGAATCTTCTCTGAATTCTTTTATGTATGATTGGTTATCTTTGCAAGTCTCTTCGAATTATCAGTTTGGTTTTGCCTACTAGATTAATCTTACTTGCAATGGGAGAAGTGCTTAGCTTTGGGTTCAATCTTGCGGTGTCCTTTCCTGGTGATAGTAATGGCAGCAAGGCACGTATTGTATTGTTGCCATCGAAGATAACAAGATGGGGTTTTCTTCATATTGCATGAGTCTATCCCTCTACATCATGTCATCTTGCTTAAGGCGTTACTCTATTTTTACTTAATACTCTAGATGCATGCTGGATAGCAGTCGATGAGTGGAGTAATAGTAGTAGATGTAGGCAGGAGTCGGTCTACTTGTCTCGAACGTGATGCCTATATACATGATCATACCTAGATATTCTCATAACTATGCTCAATTCTGTCAATTGCTCAATAGTAATTTGTTCACCCACAGTAGAATACTTATGCCCTCGAGAGAAGCCACTAGTGAAACCTATGGCCCCTGGGTCTATCTTTATCATATCAATCTCCTAGTACTTGGTTATTTACTTTGCTATTTACTTTGCCTTTATTTTACTTTGCATCTTTATCATAAAAATACCAAAAATATTATCTTATCATATCTATCAGATCTCACTCTCGTAAGTGGCCCTATAGGGATTGACAACCCCTATTTGTGTTGGTTGCGAGGATTTATTTATTTTGTGTAGGTGCGAGGGACTCGCACGTAGCCTCCTACTGGATTGATACCTTGGTTCTCAAAAACTAAGGGAAATACTTACGCTACTTTGCTGCATCATTCCTTCCTCTTCGGGGAAAACCAACGCAGTGCTAAAAGAGATAGCAAGCAGTTTCAGAAATTCCTAATAAATCCTAGAGGCCCACGCAGCCCATTCGTACAAGGCAAGAGGTGGAACAAAAGTTTAGTCCCACATTGCTAGTTTAGAGGGAGTTGGACCTCTTTATAGGGGAAGCTCTTTCTCCACATGTATGAGGATGAGAACAAGAGGGACATCCACGCGCGCTCCTCCTCTGCCGCCCGCCTCGCCAAGCCACGCCTCGTCACGACGCGCCGCGGGTTGCGGGAATGAGCCGAGCCGATGTCTAAGTTTTTGCCACGCACGACGGGTATACGTAAGGTCACGCGGGAGCTGAAACGTTTTCTGTAGTGGACACTGAATTCGAACGGCGTGCCTCTTCGGCCGCTGCCTGTTCGCTTCGTCTCCCTCCGTTGCTTCACCTCCCGTCGCAGCCTGTTCGCGTCCCTCTCCTGTGCCTATAAAAGGGAGGTCGCTCCTCCCAGAGAGACACACCAGAACAACGCAATCCTCTCGCCTCCAAGTTCCTGGCCATTGAGCTACTGCTACGATCTTCCTCATCCCGGCTTGCGGCGTGCACCGCAGGTCGGGACAGTAGGCCTCTGGAACCGCACCTTTTGAGTCCTGTATGAGAGAAGGGTGATAAGGTTTTTGGGGAGCGCTCCGCGCGACTACTGGCTTCTTCATCACGGACTCCGACGACTACTTCCACGACGACGACTTCTTCCCCGACGTCGACTACCTCAGCAACGACATGGCTGGAGAGGACGTCGATCCCAAGTCAAGTGCTTCTGCTGCTACTGTCCCGTACGTCTTCTTACTCTTTCTGTTAGATGTCCTGTCACAGTTCTTTGCTCTAATTTCTGCCCTACATATGTTAGGTTCTACTTCATATATGCAACTTCATCTAGTGTCTGTTCTAGATGTGTTCAGTTCAAGTTTATATATGCAGATGCTATTTACCTTTGCTCTGTCAGAACGCATGACTTGTTCGATCTCTACTATATTAGTCATGCTTTATCTAGTATTTCTGTTAATAAAATAATTTGGTAAATTGCTCGTATTTCCAACAGTTATATGTGGGTTCCTTGTGCCAATCAAAACATGGGTAGATGCTAATCATATTTTTGTCGACATATATGTTGTCAATTTTTTCTTCCTGTGCAACGCACGGGCATATGTGCTAGTATATCTCAAATACACAAGTATTAATTTCTTGTATGCACCAAGACAACAAGATAGCATGGACACGTATAGCTAGGGTATGCATTTAGTAGGTGTCTTTCTGTTCCGAATATCCATAATAGATTAAAAGAGACTAATAAATAAAGAAAATGCCCTACTGGGTCTGCACAAGGACACACACTAACACGTTTTCACTTTCCCGGCGTGTGCGCAGGGGTGACCAACGCGGACTACCGAGACCCGGTGGGCATCATGCTCTTCAACCACTCGGAGACAAACTTCGCCATGAAGCCCGACGACCGCGTCACACAGATGATTGTCCAGGTGATTGCGACGCCGGAGATCGCCGAGGTGGAGGGCATTGACGCCACCGTTCGGAGGTCGTCGAGGTGGAGGACCTCGACGCCACCGTTTGGAGGTTGCTGAGGTGAAGGACCTCGACGCCTTGGTAGATTTTCTGGATCGTGAGGACAGCTGTCACATTGTGCCAATATATGTGTAGCCTTGTCAGGTGTCCTCTAAGTGTTGTTACCATTGATGATTTGAGTTGCAATTAATGCTCTTCACAATACGCTCCAAAATCCTATCTGAGTGTTGGATTTAAGTTGCTTTCTTAGACTATTTTCTGTACTGCAACATTTTATGTTTTTATTTTTTAATCCCTAATTAGTTACTAGTAGCATGGGAAAAAAACTGTGCACTATTTTTTTTTTGAGGAATAACTGTACGCTACTAGTATTTAGGACAAGCTACTACTATTTAGTAGTAGCGAGGGTTTAAATAGTAATAGCGCGATGACCCGCGCTACTACTAACAAAAAAACAACTAACCAAAAAACCAACGTTACTAATAGCCTTTTTTCTAGTAGTATCGCCCGAGATACGCCTCCGCAATGTCAAGCTGAAGCAACTCTCCACGCGGAGATGTCCTCGATTCGCCCGTGCCGCCAACGACACTGAGGCCGGCGGAGCTCTCCTCTGGCGAGGAGCAGGGGACAGGGGTAATGTTAAGCTCGTTTTATGCATTTTCTTTTCATAGGTCCTGGTATGTAGTATGTCTGCCTGCAGCTGCGGAGGAATCGGGCACGACGCCCTTAACCAAGACGCCCGAGCCCGCCTGGCTGGTCGCATCTTCTGCGGCGAATCACATGATCGGCGACGTGAGCCAGCTGACGGATTGCACGCCCGCGCTTGCCGATCTCGTCGTCCAGGTTCCGAACATGGGGCCTAGGCGAGTCCACCGTATTGGGTCGCTGAGCACGCTGACCATGTCTCTCCAGAATGTGTACTACGTCCCTGAGCTTGACAAGAACCTGGTCTCCAGCAGCCAGGGCCGGTCTGAGATTTTGAGGACCCGGGGCAAAACTATAATCCGAAGCCCTTCTTATAAATATCTAGTTAATAATCATTATATGTACATATAATTTATATCAAAGAAAATAATTAAGTACATCTAAAATAATTGTGCATATCACATAATGTATCACATATTACCTTCAAAATTTTCTCCTTATGCGTTCCTTCTCCTTTGTGATTTTTTGTTGTAACTCTTTATCAATTGTTTCATGCTTGCTCAGTCTAACTCTTATTTCATTCTAAGAGTTCATGTTGGTAATATGGTCGACACTGGCTTCGTGCTCTTTCAGTCTCTCATTAATATGCCTCCAATCACAAAACCAATCATTCCCCATTGCACTCGTGCATTTATCAGAATTGAAAAGCTTACAGGAAAAACAAAACACTGTTTTGTGTGTTTTGAAAAAACTAACCATTTCCTATCACGCACCTCCTCATTGCTCATCTTTGTTGAGCAATAACTATACAAAAAATGTCTTAAATTTTCATCCAAAGGATATTCAGTATTTTCTTCTTCCCTTTTAGGCCCCCTTTTCACTAATATGTCCCTCGCTTTATTATCAAGATTACCCCAATTGCTTGAATCATAAATATCCACAGTAACCGGTTACTAATCAACACTAGTAGATTCTGCCGTAGATGAATTAAATATGGGCTCATGATCACTCACATTGCTATCATCCATGTTGACATCAACATTGCCTTCTGTGCGAGTATGACCATCATCTTCCTGATTGCCATTAGTTTGGCCACCCGCAAGAACTATTGCCAACTCGTCTGGATTTTTTGGAGTGCTTGTATCGCTCTTATAATATTTAAAAAGAAATCCACTCAATGCATCTTTCTCCTCATCTGCCTCCTTCTTTTTACTTTTATGACCTCCGGATGGATACTTTCTACCCGAACTTGACATGACCCTGCTCAAATTAAAAGGAACAATTAGCTTTCAAAATTCGCGCAAAGCTAATTAAAATTTAAAATTTTAGATAAAGTACCAAAGATCATCTAATATAATGATAAACTTCTAGGGCCTAATATAGTACCTTCTCTCTGTAATCTAATCGGCAACATGGGCGCAATGATTTGAGCGCCCTAAAAACAGTTCGTCAGTTCCCTGTTAAGTTGTTCGATCGATCAAGAAATTGGGAATTGGCGGCTGCTACGAATAAGCCGGATGATTTCCTAGGGAAATCATCCGCATTGCCAATCGTCCAATCTGGACGAGGTGGCCGTTTGATCGTAGCACAACCCAGTCTTCCTTCTCTGCTCTTCCATCCATCAGACGCAAAATCCACCATATGTATCCCTCAGCAGCAGCTTCCACGGCAGCACCGGCGGCGCCGCCGGCTCTCCATTGCAACCTAGGCCAGGTTCAACGACCCTCCGGCGTGCTTCACTGCAGCCCAGGCGTAGCTCCATTGCAATCCCGACCAAATTTCAACGACCCTTCGTTGTGCTTCATTGCAACTCCGGCGGAACTTCATTGGAACCCCAACCAAGTTCCGACGACCCTCTGGCATGCTTCACTGCAGCTTCGGCGCGCTTCACTACAACTCCGACGTGCTTCACTGCAGCTCTGGCGGCGCTCCATTGCAGCCTAACGAACCCGGCGACGCTTCATTGCAGCCCCGGCGGCGCCGCGTTGTTTCACTGCAGCGCCACACCGGCACGGCGGGCTCCATCGCAGCAGCCCGTCGGCGGAGCTTCACTGCAAACGTCACCACAGCGCATTGATTCTCTGTTGTAGCATCGGCTGCCCCCGCCGTGCTCCATCGAAGCACCCGATGGCCTTGGCGAAGCTTCACTGGAGCACCACCATCGGCACGGTGGTGCTCCATCGCAGGGCGACGGCGACGTGGTTGCTATGACGAAGCACACGACGGCGACAGTAGATGCTGCACGGCGGCGACGGGATGCTGCGACGCATCACCCGGTGGTGACGGCGACGCGATGGTAATGGCGGATGCTTCGTCGCCTCTTCCTGGCAGCAGCAGCGCGCGACTGACGTTCTGGTGGTCGCCGGGCAGAGTGCAAAGGAGAGAGCCGTGTGAGAGGGAACGGGGGGGAAAGATGAGGGAGGGGACGAGTGGAGGAGAGAGCGCTGGAAAAGATAAGATGGGGAGGAAAGCGGTGGGCTCGGGGGAACACGTGGCGAGTGTACAAGACGGCTTATAGCGACAGAAAATCATCCGGTTGATTTGAACACTTTTCCTTGGGAATTAGGATTAGAAAGAAAAGAAATAGGATGAAGATCATGTGAGGGAAGAGGGCGCGACCAGATGTACCTGCCGCAGTCGTCGCGTCGTTGGTGAGGAGGCAGGTTTTAAGAGATTAGACAAACAGGAAAAAAGGGCAGGGAACAACCGATCCAAAGTTACAGGAGGAAATCAATCCAACGATTCCTTTTCCAATCTCCGGTTTCCATGTGACTACGTACAAACATGGGCCAGGCCCAACATATCTTTACTTTCCTAGGCTAGTAGTGATCGGGGCGATCGGCCAGAAGCTGAACGAGGCGCGCTGAGACGTGAGAGATAGATTAGTTTCAGTTTTTCCGGATCGAAGACCTGTATATACATACGTACGTATACCTGGGAGAGGGCCCCTGACTTTTGGGGGCCCCGTTCGCCCCTCCCCAGGACCGGCCCTGCCAGCAGCCAGCTCGCCAAACTTGGCTACACCATGACCCTCGGTCCTTCAGAGTGCCGCGTCACCAAGAATGATCAGGACCAGACCCTTGTGGGGAAGGCTCATTTCACCGATGATTACCTGTCCGAGCTGGACTTCCTCAGGGTTCCTCCCTCCACCGGCTGATGGTGCCCTGCCTGCCATCTATCGACTGTGTGGTTGTCACTGCCTACATCATAGAGGTTGGAGAGTAATGATGAATGCATACATGCCTGCCGCAGTCTTGTTGTAATAATTACATACAAGGTGGATGATTATGTCGTGAGATTGGAGTAGTTTTAGATAGTTACCGTGACTTTGAGTACTCTACATTCATTATACCCAGAACATTGCCAATCCAACTACTCCTATATTGAATCCATGAATGGCATGTTCAGTCTGTCATGGCAGGAGGTTGTGTGTACTGATCATACTTCCCTTTTGCTGTTGGTTTGCTACATGAATGATGCCGCCTAGACAGTAGTTAGCCTGGAATTAATGACTCTGGGTTTGAAGGTTTTCATGGTTTCTAGCTTCTCTCGCGAATTCGATAATTCAACCTTCATTTTGCAACTGTCCCATGCTTGAATCTCATTCAAACAGGTTGTTAACGTTGAAACTGATGGGCCTCGCTTAAGAATGAAATGTACTAGTACTAAACTACTAATTGGACTGGTAAGAACTTCCTCTGCTCGTTCCAAAAAATATACATTCATTCTAACTTTTTTTATGCGGTTGCATTCTACCTTTTTTTGTTCACAAGACATCCAAACAATCATTCGTACCGCCGTCGATTTGATCTTGTATCTAATTTTCAGTCAGGTGCCTTCACCGTTTTCGTAACTATGCATCCCTGAATGTGCTTGCCTGTTTTACCGTTGGTACTACCCTGTTGTTTATGGATGCATTCCAGGCCACACCCGCCTGCAAGCCAGAGCTCTGCACATGTTGTAGGCAAAGATGAAAAACGATGAAAGATTAATCTAGTAACAAACTTAACTTGATGAATAATAGCCTTAGGGTCACCAGGAAATCGCCCCGAAAACAAGTTGTTGTCTTCCACAGGGTCCAAATATATGATGCATCAAACCCCAACTTCCACACTGTCACACAGTTGTGACAGATTATATGGAGCCGTTGTGAAACCGTAATTTGTTGTTTATGATGATCAAGCGAAGGTCTAGAGCCTTCAGACGCACATGTGAGGACAATAGGCAGGCTCTCGCAGTCTACCTTTCCAGCAATAGGGTTTCCACCCCCTTTTTGTCTGCAGGAAAGTGCAATCACGGTGAAAAAACTGTGTGTGGTCTTTCACTAAGACCTGTAGTGAATGGTTCTTATAGATCAAGATTCAGGTATATCACCTGCTAATTAATGCAGATAAAGGGCAGCAAAGAAATGATGACCAATTAATCCAGAGATACAATGAGTACAGTTACCAATCCAGAGATACATGGGTACAAACCAGAGAGATACATGGTGCAAGTGAACCACCAAATCAGAAAAAAAAGCCGGAGATACATGAGTACAACTAGACAGACTTAGAGAGTACACAACTACCAACATCGAAACATGAGTACAACCACCAAACCATGAAAACCGGAGATACATAAGTACACCCAGAGACTGAAGGAAAGTTGTACTCTCTCCGTTCCAAATTACTCGTCGTGGTTTTAGTTCAAATTAGACAGACTCGTCGTGGTTTTAATTTGGAACGGAGGGAGTACATGAGTACAACCACCAATGCAGAGAGAAACATGAGTGCATCCACCAAGCCTGAAAAACAAGAGGCACATGACTACAACGAGAGACCGAAGCAGGAGGGTACAGATCAGCTAGTGAGATGAAAAGCATCATAGCAGAGATTGTTGCAGAGGAAGATGGATGGCAGTTTTTAACGAAGAAGTGACTTGAGATGCTTTTTGACGTCGCTGTTCTTTGTGTGTTCCATGATGATCCATACCAGGGTCGCGAGCTCGCCGCCGCAGCTGAGCTGCTTGGCGTGAGAATCCCTGCTGCACCGCATGGACGCAAACATGAGCAGACGCACCCACGCATCCAAGACAAACTCCAACATATCCCCATGAGGTTTCTGCAAATCTGGAATCCAGTATGCAAGTAGTTCCATCGTACCTTTGCTTTCTCCACCCCTGGACGGTGGGTTTAGCAGCATCTGGCCAAGTTGAGCTCCTCTCCAGACAGTAGTCATATTCAAACCCGGGTCATTAAGATTATCCTTGTCCATCTTTTGAGTTCCTCCCCAGATAGGTGAATTTGGGTCATTAAGACCATCCATGTTATTCAGCATCCACTTGGCAACCATCTCCTTTTCTTTTGTTGCATGACTAGTTGGTATAGCCACTTTCCATATCAACTCCACAGCACGGCGTGTTTTCTCGTGCAGCCCGCCGAGCGTACGCCCTGGTAGCATTTGAGGGCGTTTGGCGACGAGGAACATCATGTAATCTGACATCTGCTCCATCGCCTTCACGAGTTCCTCGGACTTTCCGCCTCCGATACTGGGTCTGCGTGCGAGGAAGACATCGGTGGCGATGTGCCAGATGAGGATGACCTCTTGAAGCTCAAGATGGAACCTCCTATCTTCATCTGACTGATCTGCATGCTTGATGTCAGCAGCTTTCTCGTCATAGTGTTCAGGCGGGGCTTGACAATACCTCAAGTGATGAGTTTGTTGCTCGTAGGATCTGGGAGAGTACTCTGCAACAGCTTGCCTGTCAGGGCGGTGGCATTGACATGGTGGCACATTTACACGAACAAACTGTTCATGGGGCAGCTCGGGACCAGGGAATAAGTGCTTGCACATGTTGATGAACACCAGCTTCTTGACATTGTCTGGAATCTCAAGGCCCCTCGAATGGTCTTCCCATTCATAGCCTCTCGAATTCAACTGGCCTTTTGATTCAGTCGTCAGCCCAGGTATGCTGTATAGGTTGCGCCTGTTTCCAACAGTGCACTGGTCAAACATGTTGCACTGCCCGAAGGTGCCCGCCCACCTCCTGTAGCTTTTGGGCTCTCTGGGACATGCACATGTCCACAACCACAAGGAGAGCCGGGAAAGACGCAGTGACACGACAAACCGACGAAGCTTCGCCCATCTCTCCAGGCACCAAAATTGATGCTTGAACCAGTTGTGTGACATATGTTTGAAGTATGAATGTGTCCAGCCTGACGCTAGTGCTCTCAACAGCGATCTCACATCGTGGAGGAGGGTCGTAACCAGCAATATGTAACTCACAGCTTTATCTATTGGCTCAAGCTTCATGCACTCTTTGCACTGGAGGAAAAACAGCAGGAGCGCAGTGGCGGTGAGGAATGGCGAGGCCAGACGGATGGCGTAGCCATGCCAGGTGTGGGCCACAACTGCCTTGGTGTATAGGATGTCATACATAAGGGAGAGTTCCATCTCCACCACCTTGCACATACTCTCCCATTGACCCGAGAACATGCTTCTGACTGCATCACGGTCCATGTACTCCACCGAGTAATCAGAAAAGGCACCCTTGCAGATATCGAACAGGCTGTGAGCAACCAACAAGGCTTCCTCGTCTTTCAGACCCTCCAGATTCTTGCCTCCACCATAGTCATCCCTGAAGCTATTGGCATTGGGCTGCAGCTTCCTGAATGACCTCCGGATGCGGCTCAAGTTGCATTGCCTTAGCGCCACCGCACTCTCCGCATACTTGTAAAGGCCCAGCAATAACATGATGAAAGACGCCTGGCGCAACAACCCAGCAGTGGACTCAAGGAGTATATATCTGCACACAATAAATGCGGATCCCACGGACTGCAAGAAAACAAATACACCCGCGCGCAGCCAGAGCTCACTGTCCTCGCTGATGAAGGCGCTGATGTTGTCTGGGCGAGCGTTGTGCAGCAGAAGGAATGGCACCCAGAAGGCGACGATCATCTTCTCGCACGGCGAGGTTTCGAGGTACAGATTGCTGATGACATATGCCGGGCACCACTCAGTCAGCTGGTACGCCAACCACAATAACACTCTCTTCCAACCTTTGCCTTCACGCCTGCGGCTCTCGGAGAAGGAGGCGAGAATAACATACATAAGGAAGCTGAGAAGCAGCACTATCCGGTACACATAGAAACTCAACCACTTTACATCAGCTTCTATCCATGCTACAGCCATCTTGCTACCCCCTGCAATCAAGATTAGTTTGTTACACTGGTATAGCATACATATGCAAGCATGCATCTAGTATGTGTTGCATCTGATGCTACACAGAGGTTAATAAGGAGCAAAAACCAGGATAAAATGTGACACATACAGGCATGCAACAGCTAGCTAGGCAGATCGATGCTTCAACCTTCCGTTCGAGACTGAACTGAAGGCAAGAGTTGCTCCCTAGAGTCTTATCTCTAGAGATGGGACTGGCATATGGTCAGCTCTAAGTTGAGCACTGATCTGATAGCGCCTGTAGAGAGTTTCCTGGTCAGGTTCAGTACGTTCTAGTATTTTGTATTGACCCATTATACTATAGCCATTGCCCATCTATCCATTTTTAGTCCTAAGAAATGCAAGGTTGTCAGAGACGGTTCACTTTACCAGGGGTTGTTGTCGATCTGATCTAGGTTTGGCAGATCCAATCTGCAAAATTCACAATACTTATTGGGACAGCTAATCAACACTGTTCTTTAATTCCACTACGTATATACTGTAGTAGATACTAGTACACACCCACTACCTTGCGTGCACACCATCAGCCAAACAGAAACTAACGACGAATTAGTTAACAAGAATCACCAAGGAGACGGGGCCACATCACATGCTTGCAATGAACCTAGCTATCTTGTACAAGAATGGCATAAACAAGAAAAAATATTGATGATTGCCACACGTTTGCTTGTCTGCCATTCTTTCATCACCTCATCGGTGGCACATAAGCAAAAAAAATACAAAATATGTAGTGGCACATGTGAAGAAAAACAGTGTACTACTAGCAATACTCATCGTGGTGCTTGGGCATATGTAGGAACTCGGTAACACCCCTGTTCCCAGTCATACCGAAGACCGCAGCACGCGAAATCTTACACTCAGAGAAGGGAGCAGAATTCACGGCCATTGCCTTGCGGTCCTCCTGGGGGGGGGGGGGCTGCTGTTTTTCCATTCTTCTCTGAGTGAATTTCAGAGACCGCTAGTTTTTTGAGTTAAAAAGAAAGGAAGACCGCTAGTTTGGGAACTTTCTTCCGCTTCGGTAGACCCCCTGTAAACACAAGGAGGGCTGAGATTGCCCAATATCCCTTCATAACAAAGGGTAGGATGGGCATAAGATTGCCCCGCCGGCCCGCCCGCCCGCAAAAAAAAAACAGACGGAGGTATACGTATATGAATACAGGCCGGCCGTCCGCCCGGGAGGGAAAAAAATTAAAGCGGCCGCTCGCAGTCAACGCGTTGTCGGTGGCGCCGCGCCGGCCCCACCCCCACGCCCGCCGGCCCCACGCAATCCCACACCCGTCGTGTGGCGTGTCGGCCGCCAATCACGGCGCCCGAGGCGCGCATGCACGCAGGCGGTTCCACGCGCGTGCCTCCTTGCGTGCCGCGCCGCCGCTGCCGCCTCCTCGCCTGCCGCGCCGCCTGCCGGACGCCACCGGTGCCGCCTCCTCGCCTGCCGCGCGACCGCTGACGCCTGCCGTCGCTGTCGGCTCCTCGGCTGCCACGCCGATGCTGCCACCCGACCGGCCCGCCGCCTGGCCTGCCCCCTCCCGACGCGCTGTTCGCTTCGCCCGACGGTCAAACGCCGCCTCGCCTGCCACGCGCATTAACGCGCCGGCGTTAATAACCACGGCGCCGCCTGCCCGCCTCCCTCCCTCCCCCCGCTATAAAACGGCACCGGCCCGATGGCTTTCTTCCGCCACCTCCCGCACCTCCCGCACCCTCCACCTCCACGCCACCTCCCGCACCCGATGGCTTTCTTCGGCGGCAGCAGCAGCACCGGTGGCGGCGCCGCCGACAACGCCCCCGGCGCATGGCCGACGAGCATCGGAGGGCCGGAGACGGAGGAGCTCCACCACTACTGCCTCCCCGTGCCGCCGGGCTGCCGTCTACCGCGCAACTGGAAGATCGACGCGGAGGGCTTTGCGACGTTGGGTCCCGGCGCGACGGAGGAGGAGCTCCGCAACCACAGCGGCGGCCGGCACAACATCGAAGGCCGAAAGCGGTTTTGGCGCGGGAAGGACTATTGGGAGGTGATGGCGGCCTTCCGCCTTGCCGCGGCCGGCGAGACCCCCGATCTGACGGGCCGCAGCGGCCGTCTTCGTGCACCGCCTCCACCGCAATATCGCCGCAGACGTGGCGGCGGCCACGGTGTGTACCCGGCACGGGCGCCCGCGCCGGCCGCTCCTCCCTTGCCGCCGGGGATCGAGTTGCCGCCGGAGCAGGTCATCCTCCGCGAGGACGGTGATCCGGATGACACGCCGGGGTACCACGTCGCCCTACGGGCGTCGGAGGCTGCAGCGGCGGCGGCGGAGGCGATGGAGGCCGCCGAGATTGCGGACGCAATCCAGGCGGCCGAGGCGGCGCAGCAGGCGGCGATGGCGGCGCAGCAGGCGGCGATGGTGGCGCCGGAGTGGCAGCAGGTGCCGCCGGAGTGGCAGCAAGCGCCGGCGGCGGCGGAGGAGGAGGATTCCGACGACGATCCGATAGACTGGGACGACCTCGCGAACCGGTCCAGCAGCGACGATGACGGCGGCGACGGCCCGGCCGTCATTGACCTCGTCAATAGCGACGACGAGTAGTTTTTTGTGTTTTTATTTAATTTGGTTATGTCGTTGTAAGCCTAAGTAGTAGACTTTATGTGGTGAACTTTTAATCGTTGAGTTAGCCCGAGTATGTAAAATATTTTATCTATGTTGAATGAAATTTGAGTGAAATTAATTTTGTCCATTTCATTCGAGAGTTTTGATTTGATGATGCTTTTGTACATAAATACTTGCTAAAAACGCTTAGTATGAGAGTACGTCCTACACGCACGATATGGACAAAAACAGAGAGGAAAGACACGTCGCGTCACGTTCGGACATCGGTGTAGGGTACTTTTTCCTTAAAAACCCCAGAAAATGCGTGGAGCGTCGAAAAAATACGCGAGTTGGCGTGGGTGCTATGGATGGTAATGGCAACTTGTGGAAAAAGTGTCGCGAGGTTTGACGGAGTAGAAAAAAAACCGTAGTTGGGAACCCCCTCCCCGGCAGACCGACAAGTAGCTGGTTGCACTCGGGCTACGTGATCACATGCATGCAACTGCACCAAAGTGTGCGTACGTGTGGGCACGGCCAACGTAGGCCCCCACGCAAGGTTGGAACGAAAACGGACACAAAACGGACGTTGCGTCACGTCCGGGCAGTGTTTTTGCGATTTTGGACCTGGAAAACCCTAGAAAATGCGTGGAGCGTCGGAAAAATACGCGAGTTGGCGTGGGTGCTGTGGATGGTGATGGCAACTTGTGGAAAAAGTGTCGCGAGGTTTGACGGAGTAAAAAAAAACCGTAGTTGGGAACCCCTCCCCGGCAGACCGACAAGTAGCTGGTTGCACTGGGGCTACGTGATCGCATGCATGCAACTGCACCAAAGTGTGCGTACGTGTGGGCACAGCCAACGTAGGCCCCCACGCAAGGTTAAAACGAAAACGGACACAAAACGGACGTTGCATCACGTCCGGGCAGTGTTTTTGCGATTTTGGACCTGGAAAACCCTAAAAAATGCGTGGAGCGTCGGAAAAATACGCGAGTTGGCGTGGGTGCTGTGGATGGTGATGGCAACTTGTGGAAAAAGTGTCGCGAGGTTTGACGGAGTAAAAAAAAACCGTAGTTGGGAACCCCCTCCCCGGCAGACCGACAAGTAGCTGGTTGCACTGGGGCTACGTGATGTGTATTTCAGTTTGCATGGGATTATTGATAATTTATGCATGTAATAAATAATTTCGATGTGTCATTGCAGATTGTAGTGCAGAAGCTAGAGAAGGAAGGTCTTGCCTTCAGGGGGTTTCGTGATGACATTGAGTTTGTGGAGCATAGTGAAGCATGGATGGGGAAGTATGGTCCATCAAAATATAAATCAAAATATTGGACAGATGTAAAATCAACTCCCGCAAAAGAAGACATGGACAACAGTCGCAACCATATGTGCACCGCAGTCGCAACGAGTCTCCGGTCTAAGCCTGCGCTTGCGGCCCTCCATGGTTATGAACTTGCTCTGCCTTCTCCCTGCCCTGGAGCAAAGAAACCGCCAGTACCGTATCATTCCCGAAGCACCTCGTTTCACCTTCTGTTTCCTGATACTAAACCCGTGCTCTCTGGCGTGATTGTTGTAGAATATGTATGCATCCCCTTGCGACCGAAATGTCATAGCCATAACCTTCCAATGTGTCTCAAGCATCTTCTGCTCCCTTTGAGCCTCCTCAATATCAATCTCTCCCTCATCGTGATCAAGTACAAGACCATCTGACTCCTCCTACAACATTCATTTGAAAATATATATGTCAATTACTATCATTTAAATCATACTATTGATCGACGTACAACATCTAACAACTAACCTGGCTCCAGTTATCTGCAAATGATTCCTGCCAATTATGTTGCACATTGTTAACATCCACATCTTCCTGTAAATTTGTACACAAAGATATATAGTTAGCCATGCCATACTTTGCAAATTCAAAAATAAAAACAAAATATACGCCACTTACGTTCTCGCTATTTGCGCCATGTTCATTATTATCAAAATCCTCCGGAGGTAAGATATCATATGACGAGACGGAATCGTTGTCGCTGCTGTCATCATCTTCGTTCAAATTATCGTTATCGGTCTTAGTCACCTTATCAGTACCATTCTCGTCCCTCCCGAATGCGGATTCTTCGTCCATGTCAACACGCCAAACTCACAGAACTGCAAACCATTTGAAGTGTTGATTACAACAAGGACAAAAACTCATGTTGGTTTGCAAAAAAATAGAAAGACGTGTAATCCATGAACCCAGCAGCTACCATGAATTTTTCTTAAAGCAATGGTTCAAACAACACTTTTTTGTCTTGTGTGAAACAAATAGTTGAGGTTGCCCATCGGTGTGTGCATATTGTGTGATGTCGTCATGACATAAATAAGCGTTCCTTAAATTAAGTCTGGCCTCCGTTTACATTCTAGATTCATCACTTAACTAGCCCTAACTTATATCCATCATGCCCGCTAGGTTTAGATGACAAACCTTGCCCCGCGGTGTAGGCGTCGCCGGCGTTCGACGACGGCAGCTGTCCCCGCCTTGAATCTAGCAGCCGGCGACGTGCACGACGAACCACCGGCCGGATGTTTGGCAGGATCCGCGACGGGGGGTGGGGAGAGTGGTGCGGAGGCGGCGTGGCACGTCGGGCCCTTCACGTCCGGGGGGTGGATGATGACAGTGAGATGCGGCGACGCACGCCGTTGGGATGGCGACGGCGGTGTCTGACGGGGTCGGACGGCGGCGTCGGACGGGGTGGGAGGGCGGCGATCCGCGGGGCCGGCGATCGGATGTGGCGTGTGAGTACACGAGGTGGGTGGGTGAGTAGACGGGGTGCTTGGACGCACGCCGTTGGGACGGCCACGGCGGCGTCGGACGGGCTCGGACGGCGGCGTCGGACGGGGTCGGAGGGCGGCGATCCGCGGCGGCGGCGATCGTATGGGGCGGCCGAGTAGACGGGGTGGACGGGCGAGTAGATGGGGTGGGCGGGTAGATCGTGCGGGCAGTTATTTTTTTTTTTGCATGCGCGCGGTCTACGTACGTCAGTTACATCCGTATAATACGAGCTGGGCATACCTTTCTTTCGTATGACCAATCTGCCCTTCTACGTTTTGTTGGGGGGGTCTACCGAAGCAAGCCCCAAAAAAATAAAATAAGTTCTGTTGTAAATCTACACACAAGATCTTATAAATTTCTTATACTGCCTCCATTTCAATTTGTCGTGCGTACAATTTTCTAAAGAAAATTTCAAATTGGGCTCTCATGGGGTGACTCGGGGACGATGATGCATGAGCGGGGGGGTGGTGGCCCCGGCAGGTGTTGGCGGAGGCGCTGCCTTGTGGTGGAGTGTGGGAGGCCGCCTCGTGTTGGTGGCCGTGGCTCGGTCAGCGGTTCGCTTCTGGCAAGATCTGACGTCCACAGGGACGACGACTGTCAGGCTGGTGGCGCGGGCGGCATCGATGCGGTCGTGCGGCATGCAGTGGTGGGTGAGCAGGTTGCTCTCGTTGTGGTAGTCATTGCTTCGTCTGCGGGGTTAGAGCATATCCAGCCGGCCCCCCAGGAAGCCCTCCCAGGCACTTTTTCTCGCGCCGGCAGACATAAATCTTCCCACTCGTCCCCCAAACTCTCCTTTTTCGCCGGATAAAGCAAAAACTGGCGCCGGCAACCCTAACCCAAACGTAGCAAGTTGGGGGGCACCTGGGGGGGCTAATTTCGCCGTTTTGCAGGCGTTGCCCCACCTGCAGTGAGATATCTTCTCTCTCCCCAACCTTTTCGTCTCTCTCCCCTTACTTTTCTTCCTCCCGTCGCCGCGCGTGCCTCCTTCCAGCTCGCCCTCCTCCACAGCCGCCATGGCGCGTCCAGTCCTTGTCGACGCCGCCGTCCCCGACGCCCACCTGCATCTCCAGCGAGGCACGCCGTGGCAGAGCAGGTGCCGGTGTCGGGACCGGAGCGTGGAGGCGCGCTCGGTGCACGCGGTGCGCGCGGCGAGAGGCGAGGATGGCGCGGCTCCAGTGGGAGCGGCCGCGCGTGGCGACGGCGAGCGCACGGTCGGCCACGTCGCGCACCTGGCACGCCGGGGAGGGAACGCCGCCCGCGGCGCGCATGAGGCGCAGCGCGTCGAGCAGCTTGGTCACGCAGCCGACGAGGAGGCCGGCGCCATGTTCGGGGAAGAGCACGGGCGGCAGCTCGCGCTGGCCCTGTTCGATGGCAACCCGGCCGGATCGGCGACGACATGCGACCCTCGAGGGCATGTTCATCAGCGGATTGGGAGACGGCGTTGGTCGAGTCGGCGAGCGCTCTCGCGAACCAGCGCGCGATGCTACGGCATGTATAACCACGCAGCGGCGGCGAACGCGCAGGCGTTCTCCGGCAGCGCGAGCAGCATGGCCTTGCGGCCTCCCGGAGCGCCCATGCTGGCCCTGCCCCGCCGCTGGCGATATGCAGTGCCGCGCCAGGTGCGGATCCCTTTGCGGCGTCAATGGTGGTGCCGCCGCCGACGTACGTGCAGATGTCCAACATGCAGACGAAGCAGCAGCTTCTGACAGAGGAGCAGCGCCAGCCGGTTCAGCGGTTCAGAGGTGCGTGGGAGGGCAATGAGTGGATGTTTTCTTGACCCCAGACAAAAAATTTCGCCGGCAGCCCCTCAAGCAGCAAAAAAATGCCTTTTGAGGGGCTCAACGGCTGGAGATGCTCTTGGACATGCCTGGATCTCCGTCGTCGCCAGTGCTCCTCGTGGGTGGTGGCGTCGGTTGTGGGCGCAGACTGGGAGTTGACTGCAAGTGTGTGACGGTGGCTGCATGTTGTTGGTGGTGGTGGCTGCTTCAGCCAACCAAGGTGGATCAGGCCTTCTTTATGGCCAGCGATGAGCAGAGTCTCCGGCGGCTCCGGTTCATCTGGTTTGGTCGAGGCGTGGTGGCTGATAGTGCCGTACACCGGGGGTGGCTCACCCAAAGGAGCCCGGCCTCAGGCTTGATCAAGGGCTCACAAGGCCCAATGCGAAGGAGAAACCCTAAGGAATGAACTAAGAAACTAACCATGAATAAGCTAAGAACCACCAAGGAGAGGATGCATGATGACATGATACATTCTATGTTCCAAATAATGTCCGACGTTGTCAGCCTGGGCTTCTCAACGAGTGGCTTCTGTTGCTTCTTCTCCACCAGCAACTTGCGGAGGTTGAACATGGACAATCTCCATCTTCCAGTTCCAAAACTTCTCCTCTATCACGATCTTCTCGGCGAAGGCCTCGGTCACCGCCGTCACCGCCGCTAGAGCGTCGTTCAGAGACTTTGCCAGCGGCCTCGCTGTCCATCTCTTGCAGGACATGCTCCTTCCACTACATTCAGTCGGCGGTGTACATGTCCTCCCTGTTCTTTATGATGGCCATAGGTTAAACCTGATCTTACTCTGCAAGTGGAGTGGTGCTCGATCCTCTCCTGGATCACCGGCTGCACACAACCGAGGTAGTCAGGCCCGCCTGAGTATTACCCGAGGCTGTGTTGGGGAACGTAGTAATTTCAGAAAAATTCCAACGCACACGTAGGACCATGATGATGCATAACAACGAGAGGGGAGAGTATTGTCTACGTACCCTCATAGACCGTTCGCGGAAGTGTTATATCAACGCGGTAGATGTAGTAGTACATCTTCACGATCCGACCGATCCAAGTACCGAAAGCATGACACCTCCGAGTTCTGCACACGTTCGGCTCGGTGACGTCCTCGCCTTCTCGATCCAGCAAGAGGGGCGAAGTAGTAGATGAGTTCCGGTAGCACGACGGTGTGGTGACGGTGTTGGTGAAGAACAATCTCCATAGGGCTTCGCCTAAGCACTACAAAAACTATGACGGAGGATAAACTAGAGGGGACGGGGTTACCGGCACACGGCTTGGTGTTTCTTGATGTGTCTTTGGTGCTAGCCCTGCCCCTCTATTTATATGTTGAGCACTGGGGTCGAAACTTGAAGCAAAAGCCTCCTCAAAGTCGGTTTTGCCCAAAAGGCAAGAGTCCCACTCGGACTCCAGGACCAAACTCATATAATACTACATCGTCAACGAACATTAAGCGTGCGGACTGTTGGGGAACGTTGCAGAAAACAAAAATTTTCCTACTCGTTTCACCAAGACCATCTAGGAGTTCATCTAGCAACGAGTGAATAGATGCATCTACATACCTTGTAGAT
The DNA here is from genome assembly GCF_018294505.1 of Triticum aestivum. Lineage (NCBI taxonomy): Eukaryota > Viridiplantae > Streptophyta > Magnoliopsida > Poales > Poaceae > Triticum > Triticum aestivum. The sequence goes on from NC_057794.1 coordinate 565,615,991, forward strand.
CGCGAGCGGAAGCGTTCAAAGAACGGGGATGATGTAGTCGAACACGACGTGATTCGAATCACCGGAGATCCTAGCACCGAACGGACGGCACCTCCGCGTTCAACACACGTACGGAACAGCCACGTCTCCTCCTTCTTGATCCAGCAAGGGAGGGAGGAGAGGTTGAGGGAGATGGTACCAGCAGCAGCACGACGGCGTGGTGTTGATGGAGCTGCAGTATTCCGGCAGAGCTTCGCTAAGCGCTATGGAGTTGGAGGAGGTGTTGGGGAGGGAGAAGGAGGCAACCTAAGGCCAAGGACTCAAGGTATGAAGTCCCTCCTCTCCCCCACTATATATAGGGGTGCCAAGGGGGGTTGGCCGGCCCTAGGAGATCCAATCTCCTAGGGGGTGCGGCGGTCTAGGGGGGTTTCCCTCCCCCCCAAGGCACCTAGGAGGTGCCTTCCACTAGTAGGACTCCTCCCCCTTGAAAACCCTAGGCGCATGGGCCTAGTGGGGCTGGTGCCCTTGGACCAAGCAGGCCAAGGCGCACCCCCTACAGCCCATGTGGCCCCCGGGGATGGGTGGCCCCACCCGGTGGGCCCCCGGGACCCCTCCGGTGGTCCCGGTACAATACCGATAACCCCGAAACTTGTCCCGATGCCCGAAACAGGACTTCCCATATATAAATCTTTACCTCCGGACCATTCCGGAACTCCTCGTGACGTCCGGGATCTCATCCGGGACTCCGAACAACATTCGGGTTACTGCATATACATATCCCTACAACCCTAGCGTAACCGAACCTTAAGTGTGTAGACCCTACGGGTTCGGGAGACATGTAGACATGACCGAGACGACTCTCCGGTCAATAACCAACAGCGGGATCTGGATACCCATGTTGGCTCCCACATGCTCCACGATGATCTCATCGGATGAACCACGATGTCGAGGATTCTATCAACCCCGTATGCTATTCCCTTTGTCTATCGATATGTTACTTGCCCGAGATTCGATCGTCGGTATCCCAATACCTCGTTCAATCTCGTTACCAGCAAGTCACTTTACTCGTACCGTAATGCATGATCCCGTGACCAGACACTTGGTCACTCTGAGCTCATTATGATGATGCATTACCGAGTGGGCCCAGTGATACCTCTCCGTCATACAGAGTGACAAATCCCAGTCTTGATCCATGTCACCCAACAGACACTTTCGGAGATACCCGTAGTCTACCTTTATAGTCACCCAGTTACGTTGTGACGTTTGGCATACCCAAAGCACTCCTACGGTATCCGGGAGTTACACGATCTCATGGTCTAAGGAAAAGATACTTTGACATTGCAAAACTCTAGCAAACGAACTATACGATCTTGTGCTATGTTTAGGATTGGGTCTTGTCCATCACATCATTCTCCTAATGATGTGATCTCGTTATCAATGACATCCAGTGTCCATAGTCAGGAAACCATGACTATCTGTTGATCAACGAGCTAGTCAACTAGAGGCTCACTAGGGACATGTTGGTGTCTGTTATTCACACATGTATTACGATTTCCGGATAACACAATTATAGCATGAATAAAGACAATTATCATGAACAAGGAAATATAATAATAATGCTTTTATTATTGCCTCTAGGGCATATTTCCAACAGTCTCCCACTTGCACTAGAGTCAATAATCTAGTTACATTGTGATGAATCGAACACCCATGGAATTCTGGTGTTGATCATGTTTTGCTCTAGGGAGAGGTTTAGTCAACGGATCTGCTACATTCAGGTCCGTATGTACTTTACAAATCTCTATGTCTCCATCTTGAACATTTTCACGAATGGAGTTGAAGCGACGCTTGATGTGCCTTGTCTTCTTGTGAAACCTGGGCTCCTTGGCAAGTGCAATAGCTCCAGTGTTGTCACAGAAGAGCTTGATCGGCCCCGACGCATTGGGTATGACTCCTAGGTCGGTGATGAACTCCTTCACCCATATTGCTTCATGTGCTGCCTCCGAGGCTGCCATGTACTCCGCTTCACATGTAGATCCCGCCACGACGCTTTGCTTGCAACTGCACCAGCTTACTGCCCCACCATTCAAAATATACACGTATCCGGTTTGTGACTTAGAGTCATCCAGATCTGTGTCGAAGCTAGCGTCGATGTAACCCTTTACGACGAGCTCTTCGTCACCTCCATAAACGAGAAACATTTCCTTAGTCCTTTTCAGGTACTTCAGGATATTCTTGACCGCTGTCCAGTGTTCCTTGCCGGGATTACTTTGGTACCTTCCTACCAAACTTACGGCAAGGTTTACATCAGGTCTGGTACACAGCATGGCATACATAATAGAACCTATGGCTGAGGCATAGGGGATGACGCTCATCTCTTCTATATCTTCTGCCGTGGTCGGACATTGAGCTGAGCTCAATTTCATACCTTGCAACACAGGCAAGAACCCCTTCTTGGATTGATCCATATTGAACTTCTTCAATATCTTATCAAGGTATGTGCTTTGTGAAAGACCTATGAGGCGTCTTGATCTATCTCTATAGATTTTGATGCCTAATATATAAGCAGCTTCTCCAAGGTCCTTCATTGAAAAACTTTTATTCAAGTAGGCCTTGATGCTGTCCAAGAGTTCTATATCATTTCCCATCAAAAGTATGTCATCTACATATAATATGAGAAATGCTACAGAGCTCCCACTCACTTTCTTGTAAACGCAGGCTTCTCCATAAGCCTGTGTAAACCCAAACGCTTTGATCATCTCATCAAAGCGAATGTTCCAACTCCGAGATGCTTGCACCAGCCCATAAATCGAGCGTTGGAGCTTGCACACTTTGTCAGCATTCTTAGGATCGACAAAACCTTCCGGCTGCATCATATACAATTCTTCCTTAAGGAAACCATTAAGGAATGCCGTTTTGACGTCCATTTGCCATATTTCGTAATCATAGAATGCGGCAATTGCTAACATGATTCGGACGGACTTCAGCTTCGCTACCGGTGAGAAAGTCTCATCGTAGTCAACCCCTTGAACTTGTCGATAACCCTTAGCAACAAGTCGAGCTTTATAGATGGTCACATTACCATCCGCGTCTGTCTTCTTCTTAAAGATCCATTTATTTTCTATGGCTCGCCGTTCTACGGGCAAGTCAGTCAAAGTCCATACTTCGTTTTCATACATGGATCCTATCTCGGATTTCATGGCTTCTAGCCATTTGTCGGAATCTGGTCCCGCCATCGCTTCTTCATAGTTCGAAGGTTCACCGTTGTCTAACAACATGATTTCCAAGACAGGGTTGCCGTACCACTCTGGTGCGGAACGTGTCCTTGTGGACCTTCGAATTTCAGTAGGGGCTTGATCAGAAGTATCTTGATCATTTTCATTAACTTCCTCTCTAGTCGGTGCAGGCACCTCAGGAACATTTTCTTGAGTTGCGCCATTTTCCGGTTCAAGAGGTAATACTTCATCAAGCTCTACTTTCCTCCCACTTACTTCTTTCGAGAGAAACTCTTTCTCCAGAAAGGACCCATTCTTGGCAACAAAGATCTTGCCTTCGGATCTGAGGTAGAAGGTGTACCCAATAGTTTCTTTTGGGTATCCTATGAAGACGCATTTTTCCGATTTGGGTTCGAGCTTTTCAGGTTGAAGTTTCTTGACATAAGCATCACATCCCCAAATTTTAGAAACGACAGCTTAGGTTTCTTCCCAAACCATAATTCATACGGTGTCGTCTCAACAGATTTCGACGGAGCCCTATTTAAAGTGAATGCGGCAGTCTCTAAAGCATAGCCCCAGAAGGAAAGCGGTAAATCGGTAAGAGACATCATAGATCGCACCATATCTAACAGAGTGCGATTACGACGTTCGGACACACCATTACGCTGAGGTGTTCCAGGCGGCGTGAGTTGTGAAACTATTCCACATTTTCTTAAGTGTGCCCCAAACTCGTGACTCAAGTATTCTCCTCCACGATCCGATCGTAGAAACTTGATTTTCCTGTCACGTTGATTTTCAACCTCACTCTGAAATTCCTTGAACTTTTCAAAGGTTTCAGACTTGTGTTTCATTAAGTAGATATACCCATACCTACTTAAATCATCAGTGAGGGTGAGAACATAACGATAGCCACCGCGAGCCTCAATACTCATCGGACCGCACACATCAGTATGTATGATTTCCAATAAGTCGGTTGCTCGCTCCATTGTTCCTGAGAACGGAGTCTTGGTCATTTTACCCATAAGGCATGGTTCGCACGTGTCAAATGATTCATAATCAAGAGACTCTAAAAGTCCATCAGCATGGAGCTTCTTCATGCGTTTAACACCTATGTGACCAAGGCGGCAGTGCCACAAGTATGTGGGACTATCATTATCAACCTTACTTCTTTTGGTACTCACATTATGAATATGTGTAGCATCACGTTCGAGATTCATAAGGAATAAACCATTCACCATAGGAGCATGACCATAAAACATATCTCTCATAAAAATGGAACAACCATTATTCTCAGATTTAAAAGAGTAGCCATCTCGAATTAAACGAGATCCCGATACAATGTTCATGCTCAAAGCTGGCACTAAATAACAATTATTAAGGTTTAAAACTAATCCCGAAGGGATATGCAGAGGTAGCGTGCCGACGGCGATCACATTGACCTTGGAACCATTCCCGACGCGCATCGTCACCTCGTCCTTTGCCAGTTTCCGCTTATTCCGCAGCCCCTGCTTTGAGTTATCAAATACCCAGGAGCTACTACGGGAACTAGTAAGGTACACATCAATTACATGTATATCACATATACCTTTTGTTTTGCCGGCCTTCTTATCCGCTAAGTACTTAGGGCAGTTCCGCTTCCAGTGACCGCTTCCCTTGCAATAAAAGCACTCAGTCTCGGGCTTGGGTCCATTCTTTGGCTTCTTCCCAGCAGCTTGCTTGCCGGGCGCGGCAACCTCCTTGCCGTCCTTCTTGAAGTTCTTTTTACCCTTGCCTTTCTTGAACTTAGTGGTTTTATTGACCATCAACACTTGATGTTCCTTTCTGACTTCTACCTCTGCTGATTTCAGCATAGCAAATACTTCAGGAATGGTCTTTTCCATCCCCTGCATATTGAAGTTCATCACAAAGCTCTTGTAGCTTGGTGGAAGCGACTGGAGGATTCTGTCAATGACCGCATCATCCGGGAGATTAACTCCCAGCTGAGTCAAGCGGTTATGCAACCCAGACATAGTGAGTATGTGCTCACTGACAGAACTGTTTTCCTCCATCTTACAGCTAAAGAATTTGTCGGAGACTTCATATCTCTCGACCCGGGCATGAGCTTGGAAAACCATTTTCAGCTCTTCGAACATCTCATATGCTCCATGTCTCTCAAAACGCTTTTGGAGCCCCGGCTCTAGGCTGTAAAGCATGCCGCACTGAACGAGGGAGTAGTCATCGAAACGTGCCTGCCAAGCGTTCATAACATCTTGTTCTGCAGGGAGAACGGGTGCGTCACCAAGCGGTGCTTGTAGGACATAATCTTTCTTGGCAGCTATGAGGATGATCCTCAGGTTCCGGACCCAGTCCGTATAGTTGCTGCCATCGTCTTTCAGCTTAGTTTTCTCTAGGAACGCGTTGAAGTTGAGGACTACGTTGGCCATTTGATCTACAAGACATATTGCAAAGATTTTAGACTAAGTTCATGATAATTAAGTTCAACTAATCAAATTATTAGTGAACTCCCACTTAGATTAGACATCCCTCTAGTCATCTAAGTATTACATGATCCGAGTTAAACTAGACCGTGTCCGATCATCACGTGAGACGGACTAGTCAACATCGGTGAACATCTTCATGTTGATCGTATCTTCTATACGACTCATGCTCGACCTTTCGGTCTTCTGTGTTCCGAGGCCATGTCTGTACATGCTAGGCTTGTCAAGTCAACCTAAGTGTTTGCATGTGTAAATCTGTCTTACACCCGTTGTATGTGAACGTCTGAATAAAACACCCGATCATCACGTGGTGTTTTGAAACAGCGAACTGTCGCAACGGTGCACAGTTAGGGGGAACACTTCTTGAAATTATTGTGAGGGATCAACTTATTTACTACCGTCGTTCTAAGTAAACAAGATGCAAAACATGATAAACATCACATGCAATCAAATAATAAACGTGACATGATATGGCCAATATCACATAGCTCCTTTGATCTCCATCTTGGGGCTCCATGATCATCTTGTCACCGGCTTGACACCATGATCTCCATCATCATGATCTCCATCATCGTGTCTCCATGAAGTTGCTCGCCAACTTTTACTTCTACTACTATGGCTAACGCGTTTAGCAATAAAGTAAAGTAATTTACATGGCGTTTCTTGATGACACGCAGGTCATATAAAAGAATAAAGACAACTCCTATGGCTCCTGCCGGTTGTCATACTCATCGACATGCAAGTCGTGAATCCTATTACAATAGCATGAACATCTCATACATCACATATAGATCATTCATCATTCATCACAACTTTGGCCATATCATATCACAAACCACTTGCTGCAAAAACAAGTTAGACGTCCTCTAATTGTTGTTGCAAGTTTTACGTGGCTGAATTAGGGTTCTAGCAAGAACGTTTTCTTACCTACGTTAAAGCCACAACGTGATTTGTCAACTTCTATTTACCCTTCATAAGGACCCTGTTCATCGATTCCGCTCCAACTAAAGTGGGAGAGACAGACACCCGCCAGCCACCTTATGCAACTAGTGCATGTTAGTCGGTGGAACCGGTCTCACGTAAGCGTACGTGTAAGGTTGGTCCGGGCCGCTTCATCCCACAATACCGCTGAAGCAAGAAAGGACTAGTAACGGCAAGAGAGTTGACAAATCTACGCCCACAACAAATTGTGTTCTACTCGCGCAAGAAGAACTACGCATAGACCTAGCTCATGATGCCACTGTTGGGGAACGTTGCAGAAAACAAAAATTTTCCTACTCGTTTCACCAAGATCATCTAGGAGTTCATCTAGCAACGAGTGAATAGATGCATCTACATACCTTGTAGATCGCGAGCGGAAGCGTTCAAAGAACGGGGATGATGTAGTCGAACACGACGTGATTCGAATCACCGGAGATCCTAGCACCGAACGGACGGCACCTCCGCGTTCAACACACGTACGGAACAGCCACGTCTCCTCCTTCTTGATCCAGCAAGGGAGGGAGGAGAGGTTGAGGGACATGGCACCAGCAGCAGCACGACGGCGTGGTGTTGATGGAGCTGCAGTATTCCGGCAGAGCTTCGCTAAGCGCTATGGAGTTGGAGGAGGTGTTGGGGAGGGAGAAGGAGGCAACCTAAGGCCAAGGACTCAAGGTATGAAGTCCCTCCTCTCCCCCACTATATATAGGGGTGCCAAGGGGGGTTGGCCGGCCCTAGGAGATCCAATCTCCTAGGGGGTGCGGCGGCCTAGGGGGGTTTCCCTCCCCCCCAAGGCACCTAGGAGGTGCCTTCCACTAGTAGGACTCCTCCCCCTTGGAAACCCTAGGCGCATGGGCCTAGTGGGGCTGGTGCCCTTAGCCCAAGCAGGCCAAGGCGCACCCCCTACAGCCCATGTGGCCCCCGGGGATGGGTGGCCCACCCGGTGGGCCCCCGGGACCCCTCCGGTGGTCCCGGTACAATACCGATAACCCCGAAACTTGTCCCGATGCCCGAAACAGGACTTCCCATATATAAATCTTTACCTCCGGACCATTCCGGAACTCCTCGTGACGTCCAGGATCTCATCCGGGACTCCGAACAACATTCGGGTTACTGCATATACATATCCCTACAACCCTAGCGTAACCGAACCTTAAGTGTGTAGACCCTACGGGTTCGGGAGACATGTAGACATGACCGAGACGACTCTCCGGTCAATAACCAACAGCGGGATCTGGATACCCATGTTGGCTCCCACATGCTCCACGATGATCTCATCGGATGAACCACGATGTCGAGGATTCTATCAACCCCGTATGCTATTCCCTTTGTCTATCGATATGTTACTTGCCCGAGATTCGATCGTCGGTATCCCAATACCTCGTTCAATCTCGTTACCAGCAAGTCACTTTACTCGTACCGTAATGCATGATCCCGTGACCAGACACTTGGTCACTCTGAGCTCATTATGATGATGCATTACCGAGTGGGCCCAGTGATACCTCTCCGTCATACAGAGTGACAAATCCCAGTCTTGATCCATGTCACCCAACAGACACTTTCGGAGATACCCGTAGTCTACCTTTATAGTCACCCAGTTACGTTGTGACGTTTGGCATACCCAAAGTACTCCTACGGTATCCGGGAGTTACACGATCTCATGGTCTAAGGAAAAGATACTTTGACATTGCAAAACTCTAGCAAACGAACTATACGATCTTGTGCTATGTTTAGGATTGGGTCTTGTCCATCACATCATTCTCCTAATGATGTGATCTCGTTATCAATGACATCCAGTGTCCATAGTCAGGAAACCATGACTATCTGTTGATCAACGAGCTAGTCAACTAGAGGCTCACTAGGGACATGTTGGTGTCTGTTATTCACACATGTATTACGATTTCCGGATAACACAATTATAGCATGAATAAAGACAATTATCATGAACAAGGAAATATAATAATAATGCTTTTATTATTGCCTCTAGGGCATATTTCCAACACGGACCCTACGGGTTCGAGAACTATGTAGACATGACCGAGACACCTCTCTGGTCAATAACCAATAGCGGGACCTGGATGCCCATATTGGCTCCTACATATTCTACGAAGATCTTTATCGGTCAGAACGCATAACAACATATGTTGTTCCCTTTGTCATCGGTATGTTACTTGCCCGAGATTCGATCGTCGGTATCTCAATACCTAGTTCAATCTCGTTACTGGCAAGTCTCTTTACTCGTTCCGTAATACATCATCCCGCAACTAACTCATTAGTTGCAATGCTTGCAAGGCTTATAGTGATGTGCATTACCGAGTAGGCCCAGAGATACCTCTCCGACAATCGGAGTGACAAATTCTAATCTTATAGTGACAAATTCCAACCCAACAAGTATCTTCGGAGACACCTGTAGAGAACCTTTATAATCACCCAGTTACGTTGTGACATTTGGTGGCACACAAAGTGTTCCTCCGGTAAACGGGAGTTGCATAATCTCATAGTCATAGGAACATGTATAAGTCATGAAGAAAGCAATAGCAACAAACTAAATGATCAAGTGCTAAGCTAACAGAATGGGTCAAGTCAATCACATCATTCTCCTAATGATGTGATCCCGTTAATCAAATGACAACTCATGTCTATGGTTAGGAAACTTAACCATCTTTGATCAACGAGCTAGTCAAGTAGAGGCATACTAGTGACACTTTGTTAGTCTATGTATTCACACATGTATTATATTCCCAGTTAATACAATTCTAGCATGAATAATAAACATTTATCATGAAATAAGGAAATAAATAATAACTTTATTATTGCCTCTAGGGCATATTTCCTTCAGTCTCCCACTTGCACTAGAGTCAATAATCTAGATCACATCGCCATGTGATTTAACATCAATAGTTCACATCTTTATGTGGTTAACACCCATAGTTCACGTCGATATGTGACCAACACCTAAATGGTTTACTAGAGTCAGTAATCTAGTTCACATTGCTATGTGATTAACACCCAAAGAGTACTAAGGTGTGATCATGTTTTGCTTGTGAGATAATTTTAGTCAACGGGTCTGTCACATTCAGATCCGTAAGTATTTTGCAAATTTCTATGTCTACAATGCTCTGCACGGAGCTACTCTAGCTAATAGCTCCCACTTTCAATATGTATCCAGATTGAGACTTAGAGTCATCTGGATCAATGTCAAAACTTGCATCGAAGTAACCCTTTTATGATGAACCTTTTGTCACCTCCATAATCGAGAAAACATATCCTTATTCCACTAAGGATAATTTTGACAATTGTCCAGTGATCTACTCCTAGATCACTATTGTACTCCCTTGCCAAACTCAGTATAGGGTATACAATAGATCTGGCACACAGCATGACATACTTTATAGAACCTATGGCTGAGGCATAGGGAATGACTTTAATTCTCTTTCTATCTTCTGCCGTGGTCAGGTTTTGAGTCTTACTCAATTTCACACCTTGTAACACAGGCAAGAACTCTTTCTTTGACTGTTCCATTTTGAACTACTTCAAAATCTTGTCAAGGTATGTACTCATTGAAAAAACATATCAAGCGTCTTGATCTATCTCTATAGATCTTGATGCTCAATATGTAAGCAGTTTCTCTCAGGTCTTTCTTTGAAAACTCCTTTCAAACACTCCTTTATGCTTTGTAGAATAATTCTACATTATCTCCGATCAACAATATGTCATTCACATATACTTATGAAACATGTTGTAGTGCTCCCACTCACTTTCTTGTAAATACAGGCTTCACCGCAAGTCTGTATAAAACTATATGCTTTAATCAACTTATCAAAGCATATATTCCAACTCCGAGATGCTTGCACCAGTCCATAAATGGATCGCTGGAGCTTGCATACTTTGTTAGCTTCCTTTGGATCGAAAAAACCTTCTGGTTGCATCATATACAACTCTTCTCCCAGAAATCCATTCAGGAATGCAGTTTTTACATCCATTTGCCAAATTTCATAATCATAAAATGTGGCAATTGCTAACATGATTCAGACAGACTTAAGCATCGCTACGGGTGAGAAGGTCTCATCATAGTCAATCCCTTGAACTTGTCAAAAACCTTTCGCAACAAGTCGAGCTTTATAGACAGTAACATTACCATCAGCGCCAGTCTTCTTCTTGAAGATCCATTTATTCTCAATGGCTTGCCGATCATCGGGCAAGTCAACCAAAGTCCACACTTTGTTCTCATACATGGATCCCATCTCAGATTTCATGGCTTCAAGCCATTTTGCGGAATCTGGGCTCACCATCGCTTCTTCATAGTTCGTAGGTTCATCATGGTGTAGTAACATGACTTCTAGAATAGGATTACCGTACCACTCTGGCGCGGATCTTACTCTGGTCGATCTACGAGGTTCAGTAATAACTTGATCTGAAGTTTCATGATCATCATCATTAACTTCCTCACTAATTGGTGTAGGCGTCACAGGAACCGGTTTCTGTGATGAACTACTTTCCAATAAGGGAGCAGGTACAATTACCTCATCAAGTTCTACTTTCCTCCCACTCGCTTCTTTCGAGAGAAACTCCTTCTTTAGAAATGATCCATTCTTAGCAACGAATGTCTTGCTTTCGGATCTGTGATAGAAGGTGTACCCAATAGTCTCCTTTGGGTATCCTATGAAGACATATTTCTCCAATTTGGGTTCGAGCTTATCAGGTTGAAGCTTTTTCACATAAGCATCGCAGCCCCAAACTTTAAGAAACGACAACTTTGGTTTCTTGCCAAACCACAGTTCATAAGGCGTCGTCTCAACGGATTTCGATGATGCCCTATTTAACGTGAATGTAGTTGTCTCTAATGCATAACCCCAAAACGATAGTGGTAAATCGGTAAGAGACATCATAGATCGCACCATATCTAATAAAGTACGGTTATGACGTTCGGACACACCATTACACGGTGGTGTTCCAGGTGGCGTGAGTAGTGAAACTATTTCACATTGTTTTAACCGAAGGCCAAACTCGTAACTCAAATATTTTACTTCTGCGATCATATCGTAGAAACTTTTATTTTTGTTACAATGATTCTCCACTTCACTCTGAAATTTTTTGGACTTTTCAAATGTTTCAGACTTGTGTTTCATCAGGTAGATATACTCATATCTGCTCAAATCATCTGTGAAGATCAGAAAATAATGATACCTGCCGCAAGCCTCAATATTCATCGGACCACATACATCAGTATGTATGATTTCCAACAAATCTGTTGCTCGCTCCATTGTTCCGGGGAATGGAGTCTTAGTCATCTTGCCCATGAGGCATGGTTCGCAAGCATCAACTGATTCATAATCAAGTGATTCCAAAAGCCCATGAGCATGGATTTTCTTCATGCGCTTTACACCAATATGACCTAAACGGCAGTGCCACAAATAAGTTGCACTATCAGTATTAACTTTGCATCTTTTGGCTTCAATATTATGAAAATGTGTATCACCACGATCGAGATCCAACAAACCATTTTCATTGGGTGTATGACCATAGAAGGTTTTATTCATGTAAATAGAACAACAAATATTCTCTAACTTACATGAATAACCGTATTGAAATAAACATGATCCAATCAAATTCATGCTCAACGCAAACATTAAATAACATTTATTTTTGGTTTAACACTAATCCCGAAAGTATAGGGAGTGTGCGATGATGATCATATCAATTTTGGAACCATCTCCAATATACATCATCACTTCACCCTTAACTAGTCTCTATTCATTCTGCAACTCCTGTTTTGAGTTACTATTCTTAGCAACTGAACTAGTATCAAATACTAAGGGGTTGCTATAAACACTAGTAAAGTACACATCAATAACATGTATATCAAATATACCTATGTTCACTTTGCCATCCTTCTTATCCGCCAATTACTTGGGTAGTTCCGCTTCCAGTGACCAGTTCCTTTGCAGTAGAAGCACTCAGTTTCAGGCTTTAGTCTAGCTTTGGGCTTCTTCATGGAAGTGACAACTTGCTTGCCATTCTACATGAAGTTCCCTTTCTTTTCCTTTACCCTTTTCTTGAAACTAGTGGTCTTGTTAATCATCAACACTTGATGCTCTTTCTTGATTTCTACCTTCATCGATTTCATCATCATGAAAAGCTTGGGAATCGTTTTCATCATCCCTTGCATACTATAGTTCATCACGAAGTTCTACTAACTTGGTGATGGTGACTAGAGAATTATGTCAATCACTATTTTATCTGGAAGATTAACTCCCACTTGATTCAAGCGATTGTAGTACCCAGACAATCTGAGCACATGCTCACTGCTTGAGCTATTCTCCTCCATCTTTTAGCTATAGAACTTGTTGGAGACTTCATATCTCTCGACTCGGGTATTTGCTTGAAATATTAACTTCAACTCCTGGAACATCTCATATGGTCCATGACGTTCAAAACGTCTTTGAAGTCCCGATTCTAAGCCATTAATCATGGTGCACTAAACTATCAAGTAGTCATCATATTGAGCTAGCCAAACGTTCATAACGTTTGACTATGCTCCTGCAATAGGTCTGTCACCTAGCGGTGCATCAAGGACATAATTCTTCTGTGCAGCAATGAGGATAATCCTCATATCACGGATCCAATCCGTATCATTGCTACTAACATCTTTCAACTTAGTTTTCTCTAGGAACATATCAACAATAAAACAGGGGAGCTAAACGCGAGCTATTGATCTACAACATAGATATTCTAATACTACCAGGACTAAGTTCATGATAAATTAAAGTTCAATTAATCATATTACTTAAGAACTCCCACTTAGATAGACATCCCTCTAATCATCTAAGTGATCACGTGATCCAAATCAACTAAACCATAACCGATCATCACGTGAAATGGAGTAGCTTTCAATGGTGAACATCACTATGTTGATCATATCTACTATATGATTCACGCTCGACCTTTCGGTCTCAGTGTTCCGAGGCCATATCTGCATATGCTAGGCTCGTCAAGTTTAACCTGAGTATTCTGCATGTGCAAAACTGGCTTGCACCCATTGTAGATGGACACAGAGCTTATCACACCCGATCATCACGTGGTGTCTGGGCACGACGAACTTTGGCAACGATGCATACTCAGGGAGAACACTTTTATCTTGAAATTTAGTGAGAGATCATCTTACAATGTTACCGTCAATCAAAGCAAGATAAGATGCATAAAAGATAAACATCACATGCAATCAATATAAGTGATATGATATGGCCATCATCATCTTGTGCTTGTGATCTCCATCTCCGAAGCACCGTCATGATCACCATCGTCACCGGCGTGACACCTTGATCTCCATCGTAGCATCGTTGTCGTCTCGCCAATCTTATGCTTCTATGACTATCGCTACCGCTTAGTGATAAAGTAAAGCATTACAGGGCGATTGCATTGCATACAATAAAGCGACAACCATATGGCTCCTGTCAGTTGCCGATAACTCGGTTTCAAAACATGATCATCTCATACAATAAAATTTAGCATCATGTCTTGACCATATCACATCACAACATGCCCTGCAAAAACAAGTTAGACATCCTCTACTTTGTTGTTGCAAGTTTTACGTGGCTGCTACTGGGCTTAGCAAGAACCGTTCTTACCTACGCATCAAAACCACAATGATAGTTTGTCAAGTTAGTGTTGTTTTAACCTTCGTAAGGACCAGGCGTAGCCACACTCGGTTCAACTAAAGTTGGAGAAACTGACACCCGCTAGCCACCTGTGTGCAAAGCACGTCGGTATAACTAGTCTCGCGTAAGCGTACGCGTAATGTCGATCCAGGACGCTTCATCCAACAATACCGCCGAACCAAAGTATGACATGCTGGTAAGCAGTATGACTTATATCGCCCACAACTCACTTGTGTTCTACTCGTGCATATGCCATCTACGCATAAAACCTGGCTCGGATGCCACTGTTGGGGAACATAGTAATTTCAAAAAAAATCCTACGCACACGCAGGATCATGGTGATGCATAGCAACGAGAGGGGAGAGTGTTGTCTACGTACCCTCATAGACCGTTCGCAGAAGCGTTATATCAACGCGGTTGATGTAGTCGTACGTCTTCACGATCCGACTGATCCAAGTACCGAAAGCATGACACCTTTGAGTTCTGCACACGTTCGGCTCGGTGACGTCCTCGCCTTCTCGATCCAGCAAGAGGGGCGAAGTAGTAGATGAGTTCCGGCATCACGATGGCGTGGTGACGGTGTTGGTGAAGAACAATCTCCGCAGGGCTTCGCCTAAGCACTACGAAAACTATGACGGAGGATAAACTAGAGGGGACGGGGTTGCCGGCACACGGCTTGGTGTTTCTTGATGTGTCTTTGGTGCTAACCCTGCCCCTCTATTTATTTGTTGAGCCCTGGGGTCAAAACTTGGAGCAAAAGCCTCCTCAAAGTTGGTTTTCCTGAAAGGCAAGAGTCCCACTCGGACTCCAGGACCAAACGCCACAATCCTTGGCGTCTGGCCCAGACGCCATGGGCCTCGGCGTCTGGCCCAAGGCCAGATGCCAGGGTCTCCGGCGTTTGGCCCCATGGCCTCCGCAAAACTCCTTTTGCACCGACTTATAGCCCTATGGGCCTGACCCGGCCTAACCATATCATCCAATATATGAATCTTTACCTCCGTACCATTCCGGAGCTCCTCGTCATGTCTGTGATCTCATCCGAGACTCCGAACAACATTCGGTCACCAACATACATAACTCATATAATATTATATCATCAACGAACGTTAAGCGTGCGGACCCTACGGGTTCGAGAACTATGTAGACATGACCGAGACACCTCTCTAGTCAATAACCAATAGCGGACCTGGATGCCCATATTGGCTCCTACATATTCTACGAAGATCTTTATCGGTCAGACCGCATAACAACATACGTTGTTCCCTTTGTCATCAGTATGTTACTTGCCCGAGATTCGATCGTCGGTATCTCAATACCTAGTTCAATCTTGTTACCGGCAAGTCTCTTTACTCGTTCCGTAATACATCATCCCGCAACTAACTCATTAGTTGCAATGCTTGCAAGGCTTATAGTGATGTGCATTACCGAGAGGGCCCAGAGATACCTCTCCGACAATCGGAGTGACAAATCCTAATCTCGAAATACGCCAACCCAACATCTACCTTTGGAGACACATGTAATGCTCCTTTATAATCACCCAGTTACGTTGTGACGTTTGGTAGCACCCAAAGTGTTCCTCCGGCAAACGGGAGTTGCATAATCTCATAGTCATAGGAACATGTATAAGTCATGAAGAAAGCAATAGCAACGGGAATTGCACTCGATCGTTTAGTATGTTGCTATTGCTTTCTTCATGACTTATACATGTTCCTATGACTATGAGATTATGCAACTCCCGTTTACCGGAGGAACACTTTGTGTGACACCAAACGTCACAACGTAACTGGGTGATTATAAAGGTGCTCTACAGGTGTCTCCGAAGGTACTTGTTGGGTTGGCGTATTTCGAGATTAGGATTTTTCACTCCGATTGTCGGACAGGTATCTCTGGGCCCACTCGATAATGCACATCACTATAAGCCTTGCAAGCATTGCAACTAATGAGTTAGTTGCGGGATGATGTATTACAGAACGAGTAAAGAGACTTGTCGGAAACAAGATTGAACTAGGTATTGAGATACCGACGATCGAATCTCGGGCAAGTAACATACCGATGACAAAGGGAACAACGTATGTTGTTATGCGGTCTGACCGATAAAGATCTTCGTAGAATATGTAGGAGCCAATATGGGCATCCAGGTCCCTCTATTGGTTATTGACCGAAGACGTGTCTCGGTCATGTCTACATTGTTCTCGAACCCGTAGGGTCCGCACGCTTAAGGTTACGATGACAGTTATATTATGAGTTTATGCATTTTGATGTACCGAAGGATGTTCGGAGTCCCGGATGTGATCACGGACATGACGAGGAGTCTCGAAATGGTCGATACATAAAGATTGATATATTGGAAGCCTATGTTTGGATATCGGAAGTGTTCCGGGTGAAATCGGGATTTTACGGGAGTACCGGGAAGGTTACCGGAACCCCCCGGGAGCTAAATGGGCCATGATGGGCCTTAGTGGAAAAGAGAAGAGGCAGCCCTACGTGGGCTGTGCGCCTCCCCCTTCCCCTAGTCCTATTAGGACTAGGAGAGGTGGCCGGCCCCCCTCTCTCTTTTCCCCCTCCGCGAATTCTATTCCAACTAGGATTGGGGGGGGGGGGAATCCTACTCCCAGAGGGAGTAGGACTCTCCTGGCGCGCCACACCATGGCCGGCCAGACTCCCCCCTCTAGTCCTTTATATACTGAGGCAGAGGCACCCTAGAACACACAAGTTGATCCACGTGATCTATTCCTTAGCCGTGTGCGGTGCCCCCAGCCACCATATTCCTCGATAATACTGTAGCGGAGTTTAGGCGAAGCCCTATTGCTGTAGTACATCAAGATCGTCACCACGCCGTCGTGCTGACGGAACTCTTCCCCGACACTTTGCTGGATCGGAGTCCGGGGATCGTCATCGAGCTGAACGTGTGCTCGAACTCGGAGGTGCCGTAGTTTCCGTGCTTGATCGATTGGATCATGAAGACGTACGACTACTTCCTCTATGTTGTGTCAGCGCTTCCGCAGTCGGTCTGCGTTGGGTACGTAGACAACACTCTCCCCTCTCGTTGCTATGCATCACATGATCTTGCGTGTGCGTAGGAATTTTTTTGAAATTACTACGAAACCCAACAGTGGCATCTGAGCCTAGGTTATTTATGTTGATGTTATATGCACGAGTAGAACACAAGTGAGTTGTGGGCGATATAAGTCATACTGCCTACCAGCATGTCATACTTTGGTTTGGCGGCATCGTTGGACGAGACGACCCGGACCAACCTTACGCGTACGCTTACGCGAGACCGGTTCCCCCGACGTGCTTTGCACATAGGTGGCTTGCGGGCGACTGTCTCTCCAATTTTAGTTGAACCGAGTATGGCTATGCCCGGTCCTTGCGAAGGTTAAAACGGAGTCTATGTGACAAACTATCGTTGTGGTTTTGATGCGTAGGTGAGATTGGTTCTTGCTTAAGCCCGTAGCAGCCACGTAAAACTTGCAACAACAAACTAGAGGACGTCTAACTTGTTTTTGCAGGGCATGTTGTGATGTGATATGGTCAAGACATGATGCTGAATTTTATTGTATGAGATGATCATGTTTTGTAACAGAGTTATCGGCAACTGGCAGGAGCCTTATGGTTGTCGTTTTATTGTATGCAATGCAATCGCGATGTAATGCTTTACTTTTATCACTAAGCGGTAGCGATAGTCATAGAAGCACAAGCTTGGCGAGACGACAATGATGCTACGATGGAGATCAAGGTGTCACGCCGATGACGATGGTGATAACGACGGTGCTTCGGAGATGGAGATCACAAGCACTAGATGATGATGGCCATATCATATCACTTATATTGATTGCATGTGATGTTTATCCTTTTATGCATCTTATCTTGCTTTGATTGACGGTAGCATTATAAGATGATCTCTCACTAAATTATCAAGAAGTGTTCTCCCTGAGTATGCACCGTTGCGAAAGTTCTTCGTGCTGAGACACCACGTGATGATCGGGTGTGATAGGTTCTACGTTCAAATACAACGGGTGCAAAATAGTTGCACACGCGGAATACTCTGGTTATACTTGACGAGCCAAGCATATACAGATATGGCCTTGGAACACGGAGACCGAAAGGTCGAGCGTGAATCATATAGTAGATATGATCAACATAATGATGTTCACCATTGAAAACTACTCCATCTCACGTGATGATCGGTTATGGTTTAGTTGATTTGGATCACGTAATCACTTAGAGGATTAGAGGGATGTCTATCTAAGTGGGAGTTCTTTAATTAATTTGATTAACTGAACTTAAATTTATCATGAAACTTAGTACCTGATTAGTATCTTGCTTGTTTATGTTTGATTGTAGATAGATGGCTCGTGCTGTTGTTCCGTTGAATTTTAATGCGTTCCTGGAGAAAGCAAAGTTGAAAGATGATGGTAGCAATTACACGGACTAGGTCCGTAACTTGAGGATTATCCTCATTGCTGCACAGAAGAATTACGTCCTGGAAGCACCGCTGGGTGCCAGGCCTGCTGCAGGAGCAACGTCGGATGTTATGAACGTCTGGCAGAGCAAATCTGATGACTACTCGATAATTCAGTGTGCCATGCTTTACGGCTTAGAATCGGGACTTCAACGACGTTTTGAACGTCATGGAGCATATGAGATGTTCCAGGAGTTGAAGTTAATATTTCAAGCAAATGCCCGAATTGAGAGATATGAAGTCTCCAATAAGTTCTATAGCTGCAAGATGGAGGAGAACAGTTCTGTCAGTGAGCAGATACTCAAAATGTCTGGGTATAATAATCACTTGATTCAATTGGGAGTTAATCTTCCAGATGATTGCGTCATTGACAGAATTCTCCAATCACTACCACCAAGCTACAAGAGCTTCGTGATGAACTATAATATGCAAGGGATGAACAAGACTATTCCCGAGCTCTTCGCAATGCTGAAAGCTGCGGAGGTAGAAATCAAGAAGGAGCATCAAGTGTTGATGGTCAACAAGACCACTAGTTTCAAGAAAAAGGGCAAAGGGAAGAAGAAGGGGAACTTCAAAAAGAGCGGCAAGCAAGTTGCTACTCAAGAGAAGAAACCCAAGCCTGGACCTAAGCCTGAAACTCAGTGCTTCTATTGCAAGCAGACTGGTCATTGGAAGCGGAACTGCCCCAAGTATTTGGCAGATAAGAAGGATGGCAAGGTGAACAAAGGTATATGTGATATACATGTTATTGATGTGTACCTTACTAATGCTCGCAGTAGCACCTGGGTATTTGATACTGGTTCTGTTGCTAATATTTGCAACTTGAAACAGGGACTACGGATCAAGCGAAGATTGGTTAAGGACGAGGTGACGATGCACGTGGGAAACGGTTCCAAAGTCGATGTGATCGCAGTCGGCACGCTACCTCTACATCTACCTTCGGGATTAGTATTAGACCTAAATAATTGTTATTTGGTGCCAGCGTTAAGCATGAACATTATATCTGGATCTTGTTTGATGCGAGACGGTTATTCATTTAAATCAGAGAATAATGGTTGTTCTATTTATATGAGTAATATCTTTTATGGTCATGCACCCTTGAAGAGTGGTCTATTCTTGTTGAATCTCGATAGTAGTAACACACATATTCATAATGTTGAAGCCAAAAGATGCAGAGTTGATAATGAGAGTGCAACTTATTTGTGGCACTGCCGTTTAGGTCATATCGGTCTAAAGCACATGAAGAAACTCCATTCTGATGGACTTTTGGAACCACTTGATTATGAATCACTTGGTACTTGCGAACCGTGCCTCATGGGCAAGATGACCAAAACACCGTTCTCCGGTACTATGGAGAGAGCAACAGATTTGTTGGAAATCATACATACAGATGTATGTGGTCCGATGAATATTGAGGCTCGTGGCGGATATCGTTATTTTCTCACCTTCACAGATGATTTAAGCAGATATGGGTATATCTACTTAATGAAACATAAGTCTGAAACATTTGAAAAGTTCAAAGAATTTCAGAGTGAAGTTGAAAATCATCGTAACAAGAAAATAAAGTTTCTATGATCTGATCGTGGAGGAGAATATTTGAGTTACGAGTTTGGTGTACATTTGAAAAATTGTGGAATAGTTTCGCAACTCACGCCACCCGGAACACCTCAGCGTAATGGTGTGTCCGAACGTCGTAATCGTACTTTACTGGATATGGTGCGATCTATGATGTCTCTTACTGATTTACCGCTATCGTTTTGGGGATACGCTCTAGAGACGGCCGCATTCACGTTAAATAGGGCACCATCAAAATCCGTTGAGACGACGCCTTATGAACTGTGGTTTGGCAAGAAACCAAAGTTGTCGTTTCTAAAAGTTTGGGGCTGCGATGCTTATGTGAAAAAGCTTCAACCTGATAAGCTCGAACCCAAATCGGAGAAATGTGTCTTCATAGGATATCCAAAGGAAACTATTGGATACACCTTCTATCACAGATCCGAAGGCAAGACTTTTGTTGCTAAATTCAGAAACTTTCTGGAGAAGGAGTTTCTCTCGAAAGAAGTGAGTGGGAGGAAAGTAGAACTTGACGAGGTAACTGTACCTGCTCCCTTACTGGAAAGTAGTACATCACAGAAAACTGTTCCAGTGACACCTACACCAGTTAGAGAGGAAGCTAATGATAATGATCATGAAACTTCAGATCAAGATACTACTGAACCTCGTAGATCAACCAGAGTGAGATCCGCGCCAGAGTGGTACGGTAATCCTGTTCTGGAAGTCATGCTACTAGATCATGATGAACCTACAAACTATGAAGAAGCGATGGTGAGCCCAGATTCCGCAAAATGGCTTGAAGCCATGAAATCTGAGATGGGATCCATGTATGAGAACAAAGTGTGGACTTTGGTTGACTTGCCCGATGATCGGCAAGCGATAGAGAATAAATGGATCTTCAAGAAGAAGACTGACGCTGACGGTAATGTTACTGTCTACAAAGCTCGACTTGTCGCAAAAGGTTTTCGACAAGTTCAAGGGGTTGACTACGATGAGACCTTCTCACCCGTAGCGATGCTTAAGTCTGTCCGAATCATGTTAGCAATTGCCGCATTTTATGATTATGAAATTTGGCAAATGGATGTCAAAACTGCATTCCTGAATGGATTTCTGGAAGAAGAGTTGTATATGATGCAACCAGAAGGTTTTGTCGATCCAAAGGGAGCTAACAAAGTGTGCAAGCTCCAGCGATCCATTTATGGACTGGTGCAAGCCTCTCGGAGTTGGAATAAACGTTTTGATAGTGTGATCAAAGCATTTGGTTTTATACAGACTTTTGGAGAAGCCTGTATTTACAAGAAAGTGAGTGGGAGCTCTGTAGCATTTCTGATATTATATGTGGATGACATATTATTGATTGGAAATGATATAGAATTTCTGGATAGCATAAAAGGATACTTGAATAAGAGTTTTTCAATGAAAGACCTCGGTGAAGCTGCTTACATATTAGGCATTAAGATCAATAGAGATAGATCAAGATGCTTAATTGGACTTTCACAAACAACATACCTTGACAAAATTTTGAAGAAGTTCAATATGGATCAAGCAAAGAAAGGATTCTTGCCTGTGTTACAAGGTGTGAAATTGAGTAAGACTCAATGCCCGACCACTACAGAAGATAGAGAGAATATGAAAGATGTTCCCTATGCATCAGCAATAGGATCTATCATGTATGCAATGCTGTGTACCAGACCTGATGTGTGCTTTGCTATAAGTCTAGAAGGGAGGTACCAAAGTAATCCAGGAGTGGATCACTGGACAGCGGTCAAGAACATCCTGAAATACCTGAAAAGGACTAAGGATATGCTTCTCGTATATGGAGGTGACAAAGATCTCATCGTAAATGGTTACGTTGATGCAAGCTTTGACACTGATCCGGACGATTCTAAATCGCAAACCGAATACGTGTTTACATTAAATGGTGGAGCTGTCAGTTGGTGCAGTTCTAAACAAAGCGTCGTAGCGGGATCTACATGTGAAGCGGAGTACATAGCTGCTTCGGAAGCAGCGAACGAAGGAGTCTGGATGAAGGAGTTCATATCCGATCTAGGTGTCATACCTAGTGCATCG
Organism: Triticum aestivum; assembly: GCF_018294505.1. Lineage (NCBI taxonomy): Eukaryota > Viridiplantae > Streptophyta > Magnoliopsida > Poales > Poaceae > Triticum > Triticum aestivum. The sequence goes on from NC_057794.1 coordinate 565,638,387, forward strand.
GGTCCAATGAAAATCTTTTGTGACAATACTGGTGCAATTGCCTTGGCAAAGGAATCCAGATTTCACAAGAGAACCAAGCACATCAAAAGACGCTTCAATTCCATCCGGGATCTAGTCCAGGTGGGAGACGTAGAGATTTGCAAGATACATACGGATCTGAATGTTGCAGACCCATTGACTAAGCCTCTTCCACGAGCAAAACATGATCAACACCAAGGCTCCATGGGTGTTAGAATCATTACAGTGTAATCTAGATTATTGACTCTAGTGCAAGTGGGAGACTGAAGGAAATATGCCCTAGAGGCAATAATAAAGTTATTATTTATTTCCTTATAATCATGATAAATGTTTATTATTCATGCTAGAATTGTATTAAACGGAAACATAATACATGTGTGAATACATAGACAAACCAAGTGTCACTAGTATGCCTCTACTTGACTAGCTCGTTAATCAGAGATGGTTATGTTTCCTAACCATGAACAATGAGTTGTTATTTGATTAACGAGGTCACATCATTAGTTGAATGATCTGATTGACATGACCCATTCCATTAGCTTAGCACCCGATCGTTTAGTATGTTGCTATTGCTTTCTTCATGACTTATACATGTTCCTATGACTATGAGATTATGCAACTCCCGTTTGCCGGAGGAACACTTTGGGTGCTACCAAACGTCACAACGTAACTGGGTGATTATAAAGGAGCATTACAGGTGTCTCCAAAGGTAGATGTTGGGTTGGCGTATTTCGAGATTAGGATTTGTCACTCCGATTGTCGGAGAGGTATCTCTGGGCCCTCTCGGTAATGCACATCACTTAAAGCATTGCAACTAAATGAGTTAGTTGCGGGATGATGTATTACAGAACGAGTAAAGAGACTTGCCGGTAACGAGATTGAACTAGGTACTGGAATACCGACGACCGAATCTCGGGCAAGTAACATACCGATGACAAAGGGAACAACGTATGTTGTTATGCGGTCTGACCGATAAAGATCTTCGTAGAATATGTAGGAGCCAATATGGGCATCCATGTCCCACTATTGGTTATTAACCGAAGACGTGTCTCGGTCATGTCTACATTGTTCTCGAACCCGTAGGGTCCGCACGCTTAAGGTTACGATGACAGTTATATTATGAGTTTATGCATTTTGATGTACCAAAGGATGTTTGGAGTCCCGGATGTGATCACGGACATGACGAGGAGTCTCGAAATGGTCGAGACATAAAGATTGATATATTGGAAGCCTATGTTTGGATATCGGAAGTGTTCCGGGTGAAATCGGGATTTTACCGGAGTACCGGGAAGGTTACCGGAACCCCCCGGGAGCTAAATGGGCCATGATGGGCCTTAGTGGAAAAGAGAAGAGGCAGCCCTACATGGGCTGTGCGCCTCCCCCTTCCCCTAGTCCTATTAGGACTAGGAGAGGTGGCCGGCCCCCTCTCTCTCTTTTCCCCCTCCGCGAATCCTATTCCAACTAGGATTAGGGGGGGGGGGGAATCCTACTCCCAGAGGGAGTAGGACTCTCCTGGCGCGCCACACCTTGGCCGGCCAGCCTCCCCCCTCTAGTCCTTTATATACTGAGGCAGAGGCACCCTAGAACACACAAGTTGATCCACGTGATCTATTCCTTAGCCGTGTGCGGTGCCCCCAGCCACCATATTCCTCGATAATACTGTAGCGGAGTTTAGGCGAAGCCCTGTTGCTGTAGTACATCAAGATCGTCACCATGCCGTCGTGCTGACGGAACTCTTCCCCGACACATTGCTGGATCGGAGTCCGGGGATCGTCATCAAGCTGAACGTGTGCTCGAACTCGGAGGTGCCGTAGTTTCGGTGCTTGATCGGTTGGATCGTGAAGACGTACGACTACTTCCTCTACGTTGTGTCAGCGCTTCCGCAGTCGGTGTGCGTTGGGTACGTAGACAACACTCTCCCCTCTCGTTGCTATGCATCACATGATCTTGCGTGTGCGTAGGAATTTTATTGAAATTACTACGAAACCCAACAATTCTCTCTTATTTTACAAGGATTATATAATGAGGGAGAATGCCCACAGCTGGGATTCTGGGCTGGAAAAGGAGCAAATATTAGAGACCTATTCTGCACAGCTCCAAAAGTCCTGAAACTTCATGGAAGATGTTTTCCAAATATATAAAATACTGAGAGCAAGAACTTCACCAGGGGGCACACCTTGCCCACGAGGGTGGGGGGCGCGCCCTACCCCCTTGGCGCGCCCCCTACCTCGTGGGCCCCCTGGTGGCCCTTTGGTGGCCATCTTCTACTATATGGAGTCTTTCGATGGAAGAAAAATCATAAGCCATCTTCTCAGACGAAACTCCGCCGCCACGAGGCGGAACCTTGGCAGAACCAATCTAGGGCTTTGGCGGAGCTGTTCTGCCGGGGAAACTTCCCTCCCGGAGGGGGAAATCATCGCCATCGTCATCACCAACGCTCCTCTCATCGGGAGAGGGCAATATCCATCAACATCTTCATCAGCACCATCTCATCTCAAAACCCTAGTTCATCTCTTATATCGAATTCTTGTCTTCAAGTCCGAGATTGGTGCTAGTAGGTTGCTAGTAGTGTTAATTACTCCTTGTTGTTGATGCTAGTTGGTTTAATTGGTGGAAGATCATATGTTCAGATCCTATATGCATATTAATACCCCTCTGATTATGAACATGTTTATGCTTTGTGAGTAGTTACTTTTGTTCCTGAGGACATGGGAGAAGTCTTGCTATTAGTAGTCATGTGAATTTGGTATTCGTTCGATATTTTGATGCGATGTATGTTGTCTCTCCTCTGGTGGTGTTATGTGAACGTCGACTACATGACACTTCACCATTATTTGGGCCTAGAGGAAGGCATTGGGAAGTAATAAGTAGATGATGGGTTGCTAGAGTGACAGAAGCTTAAACCCTAGTTTATGCGTTGCTTCGTAAGGGGCTGATTTTGATCCATATGTTTCATGCTATGGTTAGGTTTACCTTAATACTTTTGTTGTATTTGCGGATGCTTGCAATAGAGGTTAATCATAAGTGGGATGCTTGTCCAAGTAAGGGCAGCACCCAAGCACCGGTCCACCCACATACCAAATTATCAAAGTACCGAACACGAATCATATGAACGTGATGAAAACTAGCTTGACGATATTCCCATGTGTCCTCGGGAGCGCTTTACATCATATAAGAGTTTGTCCAGGCTTGTCCTTTGCTACAAAAAGGATTGGGCCACCTTGCTGCACCTTATTTACTTTTGTTACTTGTTGCTCGTTACAAATTATCTTATCACAAAACTATCTGTTACCACTTATTTCAGTACTTGCAGAGAATACCTTGCTGGAAACCGCTTATCATTTCCTTCTGCTCCTCGTTGGGTTCGACACTCTTACTTATCGAAAGGACTACGATAGATCCCCTATACTTGTGGGTCATCAAGACTCTTTTCTGGCGCCGTTGCCGGGGAGTGAAGCGCCTTTGGTAGGTGGAATTTGGTAAGGAAAAATTTATATAGTGTGCTGAAATTTACTGTCACTTGTTACCATGGAAGGTAATCCTCTGAGGGGCTTGTTCGGGGTATCTTCACCCCGGCCCGTAGATCAAAGAGTTGATCCTCAACCTACTGGACCTACTGAAAATGAAAATGCTTGCTTTGAAGTTCCTGCGGGTATGATAGAAAAACTGCTAGCTAATCCTTTTCCAGGAGATGGAACAAAACATCCTGATGAACATATGATATATGTGGATCAAGTTTGTGGATTATTTAAGCTTGCAGGTGTACCCGGAGATGTTGTTAAGAAGAAGGTCTTCCCTTATCTTTGAGGGGAGATGCATCGACATGGTATAGGCTATGTGATGATATGAGGTCTTGGAATTACAAACGATTGAAATTGGAATTTCATCAGAAGTTTTATCCTATGCATCTTGTTCATCGTGATCGCAATTATATATATAATTTTTGGCCTCGCGAAGGAGAAAGCATCGCTCAAGCTTGGGGGAGGCTTAAATCAATGTTATATTCATGCCCCAATCATGAGCTCTCAAGAGAAATGATTATTCAAAAATTTATGCTCGGCTTTCTGGTAACAATCGCACCATGCTTGATACTTCTTGTGCTGGCTCTTTTATGATGAAGACTATTGAATTCAAATGGGATTTATTGGAAAGAATTAAATGCAACTCTGAAGATTGGGACCTCGACAATGGTAAGGAGTCAGGTATGACACCTAGTTTTGATTGTGTTAAATCTTTTATGGATACCGATATTTTTCGTAAATTTAGCACTAAATATGGACTTGACTCTGAGATAGTAGCTTCTTTCTGTGAATCTTTTGCTGCTTATGTTGATCTCCCCAAGGAGAAGTGGTTTAAATATCATCCTCCCATAGAAGTAAAAGTAGCTGCACCTATTAAAGTTGAAGAAAAGACTATTACTTATAATGATCCTATTGTTCCTACTTCTTATGTTGAGAAACCACCTTTCCCTGTTAGGATAAAGGATCATGCTAAAGCTTCAACTGTGGTTCGTAAAAGCAATATTAAAACATATACACCTCCTGAGCAAGTTAAAGTTGAACCTAATATTGCTATTGTTAAGGATCTCTTGTCTGATAATATAGATGGGCATGTTATTTATTTCTGTAATGAAACTGCTAGAATTGCTAAACCCCATGATAAAGATAAACCTAGACCTGTAGTAGGCATGCCTGTTATTTCTGTTAAAATAGCAGATCATTGTTATCATGGCTTATGTGATATGGGTGCTAGTGCTACTACAATACCTTGTTCCTTATACAAAGAAGTTATGCATGATATTGCACCTACTGAGATGGAAGATATTGATGTCACAATTAAACTTACAAATAGAGATACTATTTCACCAATGGGAATTGTTAGAGATGTTGAAGTCTTGTGTGGGAAAACTAAATATCCTGCTGATTTTCTTGTTCTTGGTTCCCCACAAGATAGCTTTTGTCCCATTATATTTGGTAGACCCTTCTTAAATACTGTTAATGCTACCATAGATTGCAAAAGAGATGTTGTTACTATCGGTTTTAGATGATATGACTCATGAATTTATTTTTTCTAAATTTAGTAGACAACACCGTGAAGAAGAATTACCTAGTAAGGATGAAATTATTGGTCTTGCTTCTATTGCCGTACCTCCTAGTGATCCTTTAGAACAATACTTGCTAGACCATGAAAATGATATGTTTATGAATGAAAGAAGGGAATTAGATGAAGTATTCTTTAAACAGGAACCTATTCTGAAAAACAATTTACCTATTGAAATCCTAGGTGATCCTCCTCCACCAAAGGGAGATCCCGTGTTTGAGCTTAAACTGTTACCTGATATTCTTAAATATGCTTATCTTGATGAGAAAAAGATATATCCTGTTATTATTAGTGCTAACCTTTCAGAACATGAAGAAGAGACATTATTGAAAACTCTGAAGAAGCACCGTGCTGCTATTGGGTATACTCTTGATGATCTTAAGGGCATTAGTCCCACTCTATGTCAACATAAAATTAATTTGGAAGAAGATGCTAAACCAGTTTGTGATCATCAACGCCGGCTGAATCCTAAAATGAAAGAAGTGGTAAGAAAGGAGATTCTAAAGCTCCTTGAGGCAGTTATAATTTATCTCGTTGCTGATAGTCAGTGGGTAAGCCCTGTCCATTGTGTCCCTAAGAAAGGAGGTATTACTATTGTTCCTAATGATAAAGATGAATTGATTCCTCAAACAATTATTACATGTTATAGGATGGTAATTGATTTCCACAAATTAAATAAGGCTACTAAAAAGATCATTACCCCTTACCATTTATCGATCAAATGCTAGAAAGATTATCCAAATATACACATTTTTGCTTTCTAGATGGTTATTCTGGTTTCTCTCAAATACCTGTGTCAGCCAAAGATCAAACAAAGACTACTTTTACATGCCCTTTTGGTACTTTTGCTTATAGACGTATGCCTTTTGGTTTATGTAATGCACCTGCTACCTTTCAAAGATGCATGATGGCTATATTCTCTGACTTTTGTGAAAAGATTTGTGAGGTTTTCATGGACGACTTTTCCGTCTATGGATCTTCTTTTGATGATTGATTGAGCAACCTTGATCGAGTTTTGCAGAGATGTGAAGAAACTAATCTTGTCTTGAATTGGGAAAAGTGCCACTTTATGGTTAATGAAGGTATTGTCTTGGGGCATAAAGTTTCTGAAAGAGGTATTGAAGTTGATAAAGCCAAGGTTGATGCTATTGAAAAGATGCCATGTCCCAAGGACCTCAAAGGTATAAGAAGTTTCCTTGGTCATGCCGGTTTTTATAGGAGGTTCATTAAGGACTTCTCAAAAATTTCTCGGCCTCTGACTAATTTATTGCAAAAAGATATACCATTTGTTTTTGATGATGACTATGTAGAAGCATTTGAAATACTTAAGAGAGCATTGATCTCTGCACCTATTGTTCAGCCACCTGATTGGAATTTACCCTTTGAGATTATGTGTGATGCTAGTGATTATGCTGTAGGTGCTATTCTAGGACAAAGAGTTGATAAGAAACTAAATGTTATTCAATATGCTTGTAAAACTCTAGACAATGCTCAAAGAAACTATGCTACTACTGAAAAAGAATTCTTAGCAGTTGTATTTGCTTGTGATAAGTTTAGACCTTATATTGTTGATTCTAAAGTAACTATTCACATTGATCATGCTGCTATTAAATATCTTATGGAAAAGAAAGATGCTAAACCTAGACTTATTAGATGGGTTCTCTTGCTACAAGAATTTGATTTGCATATTGTTGATAGAAAAGGAGCCGAGAACCCCGTTGCAGACAACTTGTCTAGGTTAGAAAATGTGCTTGATGACCCACTACCTATTGATGATAGCTTTCCTGATGAGCAATTAAATGTCATAAATGCTTCTCATACTGCTCCATGGTATGCTGATTATGCTAATTACATTGTTGCTAAGTTTATACCACCTAGTTTCACATACCAGCAAAAGAAAAGGTTCTTCTATGATTTGAGGCATTACTTTTGGGATGACCCACATCTTTATAAAGAAAGAGTAGATGGTGTTATTAGACGTTGTGTACCTGAGCATGAACAGGAACAGATCCTACGCAAGTGTCACTCCGAAGCTTATGGAGGACACCATGCTGGAGATAGAACTGCACATAAGGTACTGCAATCTGGTTTTTATTGGCCTACACTCTTCAAGGATGCCCGTAAGTTTGTCTTATCTTGTGATGAATGTCAAAGAATTAGTAATATTAGTAGACGTCAAGAAATGCCCATGAATTATTCACTTGTTATTGAACCATTTGATGTTTGGGGCTTTGACTATATGGGACCCTTTCCTTCCTCTAATGGATATACACATATTTTAGTTGTTGTTGATTACGTTACTAAGTGGGTAGAAGCTATTCCAACTAGTAGTGCTGATCATAACACTTCTATTAAAATGCTTAAAGAAGTTATTTTTCCAAGATTTGGAGTCCCTAGATATTTAATGACTGATGGTGGTTCACATTTTATTCATGGTGCCTTCCGTAAAATGCTTGCTAAATATGATGTTAATCATAGAATTGCATCTCCTTATCAGCCTCAGTCTAGTGGTCAAGTAGAATTGAGTAATAGAGAGCTCAAATTAATTTTGCAAAAGACTGTTAATAGGTCTAGAAAGAATTGGTCCAAGAAACTTGATGATGCATTATGGGCCTATAGAACTGCATATAAAAATCCTATGGGTATGTCTCCGTATAAAATGGTCTATGGAAAAGCATGTCACTTGCCTCTCGAACTAGAACACAAGGCTTATTGGGCTATTAAATAACTTAATTATGATTTTAAACTTGCCGGTGAGAAGAGGCTATTTGATATTAGCTCACTTAATGAATGGAGAACCCAAGCCTACGAGAATGCCAAGTTGTTTAAAGAAAAAGTTAAAAGATGGCATGACAAAAGGATACAAAAGCGTGAGTTTAATGTAGGTCATTATGTATTGCTATGCAACTCTCGTTTAAGATTTTTTTGCAGGAAAACTCCTCTCTAAATGGGAAGGCCCTTACGTTATCAAGGAGGTCTACCGTTCCGGTGCCATAAAAATCAACAACTTCAAAGGCACCAATCCGAAGGTGGTGAATGGTCAAAGAATCAAACACTATATCTCAGGTAATCCCATAAATGTTGAAACCAATGTTATCGAAACCGTAACCCCGGAGGAATACATAAAGGACACTTTTCGGAACGTTTCAAACTCCGAAAAGGAATAGGTATGTGATACGGTAAGTAAACCGACTCCAAAACAGTTTTTAAGGCAATATTTCTCCGTTTTGGAATATTTAGAAAAATAGAAAAATAAGCAGCAGTTCGGGAAGGACACGAGGCTCCACGAGGGTGGAGGGCGCGCCCTACCCTACTGGGTGCGCCCCCCTACCTCGTGGGCACCTCGTGTGCTCTCCAGACTCCGTCTTGTACACGACACATATTTTGGTCGATAAAAATTCATTATATAATCTCCCTGGGGTTTTGGCTCCCGTATCATGCAAAAATATCTTGTCTTTGTTTTGAGCTGTCCTGCTGCAGACAGAGCAACATGTCATCCCAGGATTCGGAAGGAGAAAGCTACATGGCTGATTACCTTGCAGATCCTAAGGTTTACGGGGATGTGGAGCATTGTGGTTGGACTACGGAAGAAGAAGAGGACTATGAACCCAAGGGAAAGGAGGAGACGAGCTCAGATGAAGATGAAGTCCCACTACCTCAACCTGGGTACATGCATGTGGAGTTCAAAAATTCAAGCCTCCCGGATAGGGTAAAGAAACCTAAGATCGACTTTATCCCTTTTCGCCTCTTGTAGGAGAACAAACAGGAACTATGCAAAAAGATACTAAGCTTGGAGCAGGAGATCGAGGACCTAAGGGACCAAAATTCTGTCCTCAAACGCAAATTAAGGAAGAAGCCTACGCCATCAACAAAATCACCATCGTCTCCACCAACAAAGAAGAGTTGAGTATCTAGTATCATCGCCAAGAATATCACATCACCACCCCCGAAAAGAGAGACATAACCACATGGGTATGGGCACTCCACTTGGCAACTGCCAAGCTTGGGGGAGTGCCCCGATATCGTATCACCATCACTTTTATCTTTACCGCTTTTCTTAGTTCGATCCTTTTGGTAATATCTTGATCTAGTAGAATAAAAGTTCTTAGTATGATCTAGTTGTGAGTTTTGCTTTATTATCCTTCTATGTAATCGAGTCCGTGAGCTATATAATAAAGATTAGTGTTGAGTCAAGGGCTTGATTATTTTGCCATGATCCTAAAGGAATAAAAGAATAGAGAAAGAAATAAAAAGAAACAAAGAGATCATATGAGTCTTATGGAGAGTAATGAGCTCCCATAGAAAGAGTATGATGAATAAAAGTTATTGAGGGTTGACAAACACAGTTTAGGTCATCGTTGCAATTAATAGGAAGTAATAAAGAAAGAGAGGTCTTCACATATAAATATACTATCTTGGACATCTTTTATGATTGTGAGCACTCATTAAAATATGACATGCTAAAGAGTTAACATTGGACAAGGAAGACGATGTAATGGGTTATGTTTTCTTACATCTAAGATAAATTATATTGTCTTGGATCTTCCAACATGATGAGCTTGTCTTTCCCCCTCATGCTAGCCAAATTCATTGCACAAAGTAGAGATACTACTTGTGCTTCCAAATACCCTTAAACAATTCTTGCCATAAGAGTCCACCATATCTACCTATGGATTGAGTAACATCCATCAAGTAAGTTGTCATCGGTGCAAGCAATAAAAATTGCTCTCTAAATTAATATGTATGATTGATTGGTGTGGAGGAAATAAGATTTATACGAGCGTGTGATATGGAAGTAATAAAAGCGAAAGACTGCATAATAAAGGTCCATATCACAAGTGGCAATATAAAGTGACATTCTTTCGCATTAAGATTTTGTGCATCCAAACCATAAAAGCGCATGACAACCTCTGCTTCCCTCTGCGAAGGGCCTATCTTTTACTTTTATCTCCTACATTGCATAAGAGTCATGGTGATCTTCACCCTTCCTTTTTACATTTTATCCTTTGGCAAGCACAATATGTTGGAAAGATCCTGGTATATATGGCTAATTGGATGTGAGTTTTCATGAACTATTACTGTTGACATTACCCTTGAGGTAAAACGTTGGGGGGCAAAACTATAAGCCCCAATCTTTCTGTGTGTCCGATTAAAACTCCATACCCATAAGTATTGCCTGAGTGTCAGCAATTGTGAAAGATTATATGATAGTTGAGTATGTGGACTTGCTGAAAAGCTCTTATACATTGACTCTTTCCTATGTTATGATAAATTGCAATTGCTTCAATGACTGAGATTGTAGTTTGTTAGTTTTCAATGAAGTTTACGATTCATACTTGATATTGTGATTGAATTATTACTCTAGCATTATATATTATATGACAAAGAATTATGTAAGTTGCTCTTCTAAGAATGATCATGATGCCCTCATGTCTGTATTTTATTTTTATCGACACCTCTATCTCTAAACATGTGGACATATTTTTCGATTTCGGCTTTTCGCTTGAGGACAAGCGAGGTCTAAGCTTGGGGGAGTTGATACGTCCATTTTGCATCATGCTTTTATATCAATATTTATTGCATTATGGGCTGTTATTACACATTATGTCACAATACTTATGCCTATTCTCTCTTATTTTACAAGGATTACATAAAGAGGGAGAATGCTGGCAGCTGGGATTCTGGGCTGGAAAAGGAGCAAATATTAGAGACGTATTCTGCACAGCTCCAAAAGTCCTGAAACTTCACGGAAGATGTTTTCCAAATATATAAAATATACTGAGAGCAAGAACTTCACCAGGGGGGCCACACCTTGCCCACGAGGGTGGGGGCGCGCCCTACCCCCTGGGCGTGCCCACTACCTCATGGGCCCCCTGGTGGCCCTCCAGTGGCCATCTTCTGCTATATGGAGTCTTTCGATGGAAGAAAAATCATAAGCCATCTTCTCAGACGAAACTCCGCCGCCACGAGGCGGAACCTTGGCGGAACCAATCTAGGGCTCTAGCGGAGCTGTTCTGCCGGGAAACTTCCCTCCCGGAGGGGGAAATCATCGCCATCATCATCACCAACGCTCCTCTCATCGGGAGAGGGCAATCTCCATCAACATCTTCATCAGCACCATCTCGTCTCAAAACCCTAGTTCATCTCTTGTATCCAATTCTTGTCTTCAAGTCCGAGATTGGTGCTAGTAGGTTGCTAGTAGTGTTAATTACTCCTTTTAGTTGATGCTAGTTGGTTTAATTGGTGGAAGATTATATGTTCAGATCCTATATGCATATTAATACCACTCTGATTATGAACATGTTTATGCTTTGTGAGTAGTTACTTTTGTTCCTGAGGACATGGGAGAAGTCTTGCTATTAGTAGTCATGTGAATTTGGTATTCATTCGATATTTTGATGAGATGTATGTTGTCTCTCCTCTAGTGGTGTTATGTGAACGTCGAGTACATGACACTTCACCATTATTTGGGCCTAGAGGAAGGCATTGGGAAGTAATAAGTAGATGATGGGTTGCTAGAGTGACGGAAGCTTAAACCCTAGTTTATGTGTTGCTTCGTAAGGGGCTGATTTGGATCCATATGTTTCACGCTATGGTTAGGTTTACCTTAATACTTTTGTTGTATTTGCGGATGCTTGCAATAGAGGTTAATCATAAGTGGGATGATTGTCCAAGTAAGGGCAGCACCCAAGCACCGGTCCACCCACATACCAAATTATCAAAGTACCGAACGAGAATCATATGAACATGATGAAAACTAGCTTGACGATATTCCCATGTGTCCTCAGGAGTGCTTTACATCTGATACGTCTCCAACGTATCTATAATTTCTGATTGCCCCATGCTATATTATCTACTGTTTTGGGGCAATATTGGGATTTATTATCCACTTTTATATTACTTTTGGGACTAACCTATTAACCGGAGGCCCAGCCCAGATTTGCTGTTATGCCTATTTCAGTGTTTCGAAGAAAAGGAATATCAGACGGAGTCGAAATGGAATGAAATCAACTGGAGAAGTTATTTTTGGAAGAAAACACACCTGATGAACTTGGACCCCACGTCAGGGGAGACACGAGGTGCTCACGAGGGTGGGGGGCCCCACTAGAGTGCGCCCCCCTGTCTCGTGGGACCCCCGTGGCTCCTCCGATGTCCTCCCTGCACCCATAATACCCACGTGACCTAAAACTTCCAGAACGGAAAATAGATCGGGAGTTCCGCCGCCAGAAGCCTCCATAGCCACCGAAAGCCAATCTAGACCCGTTCCGGCACCCTGCCGGAGGGGGCAATCCTTCTCTGGTGGCCATCTTCATCGTCCCGGTGCTCTCCATGATGAGTAGGGAGTAGTTCTCCCTCGGGGCTAAGGGTATGTGCCAGTAGCTATGTGTTTGATCTCTCTCTATCTCGTGTTCTTGAGATGACACGATCTCGATGTATCGCGAGCTTTGCTATTATAGTTGGATCTTATGTTTCTCCTCCCCCTCTTCTCTCTTGTAATGAATTGAGTTTCCCCCTTGAAGTAATCTTATCGGATTGAGTCTTTAAAGATTTGAGAACACTTGATGTATGTCTTGCCGTGGATATCTGTGGTGACAATGGGATATCACATGATTCACTTGATGTATGTTTTGGTGATCAACTTGCGGGTTCCTCCCATGAACCTATGCATAGGGGTTGGCACACGTTTTCGTCGTGATTCTCCGGTAGAACTTTGGGGCACTCTTTGAGGTCCTTTGTGTTGGTTGAATAGATGAATCTGAGATTGTGTGATGCATATCGTATAATCATACCCACGTATACTTGAGGTGACATTGGAGTATCTAGGTGACATTAGGGTTTTGGTTGATTTGTATCTTAAGGTGTTATTCTAGTATGAACTCTAGGGCTGTTTGTGACACTTATAGGAATAGCCCAACGGATTGATTGGAAAGAATAACTTTGAGGTGGTTTCGTACCCTACCATAATCTCTTCTTCGTTCTCCGCTATTAGTGACTTTGGAGTGACTCTTTGTTGCATGTTGAGGGATAGTTATGTGATCCAATTATGTTAGTATTGTTGAGGGAACTTACACTAGTGAAAGTATGAACCCTAGACCTTGTTTCCTAGCATTGCAATACCGTTTACGCTCACTTTTATCACTTGCTACCTTGCTGTTTTTATTATTTCAGATCTCAAATACCTTTATCTACTATCCATATACCACTTGTTTCACCATCTCTTCGCCGAACTAGTGCACCTATACAATTTACCATTATATTGGGTGTGTTGGGGATACAAGAGACTCTTTGTTATTTGGTTGCAGGGTTGCTTGAGAGAGACCATCTTCATCCTATGCCTCCTACGGATTGATAAACCTTAGGTCATCCACTTGAGGGAAATTTGCTACTGTCCTACAAACATGTGCACTTGCAGGCCCAACAACGTCTACAAGAAGAAGGTTGTGTAGTAGACATCAAGCTCTTTTCTGGCGCCGTTGCCGGGGAGGTTAGCGCTTGAAGGTATATCTTTAGATCTTGCAATCGAGTATTTTAGTTTCTTGTTTTATCACTAGTTTAGTTTATAAAAGAAAATTATACAAAAATGGAATTAAGTTTGTCTCATACGCTTCACCTTTCTAATATCTTTCGTGAGTATGATGGAAAGGATAATTGTGCTCAAGTGCTAGAAGAAGAAATCTATAAAATGTTTGGCACTAAATCTTTGAATGATGAGCATGATTGCAATGTTGTTAGTATGAATTCTTTGAATATCCATGATGCTAATGATGATTGCACTAGTTATGATGAAAATGCCTCCTATAAACATGTCAATTTTTGCGGAGTAGATTGGGTTTGCAAGTACACACCAAATAGGGAAGATAGATATTGCAAGAGGCATAAGTGTTTAGAAACTCAATTGTTGCAAGAAAGTCTTGATGAGAGTGCTGAAAATTTAAAATATCTTTAGCGTACTTGTGAACTTTGTAATGAACATGGTCATTTAAATATCAAATGCAAATTGTTTCATGACCGAATCGTGTCCAAAAATTGTGATGACTTGATTTCCCTTGCGTATTATAATGAACTAAGTTTGCTTTTGGGTTATGAAGAATTGAAACGTCAAACTAAGCATATTCCAGAATATAACCTTGAGAAATTCCTTGATATTGATCTGGAGAAGGTTTATATGTATTGTGCGGTGAATTGCATTGAAAATCCTTATATTGCCAGTTACATAAAGAAAATAAAACAAATAGAGGATGAAGAGAATACTAATGAAAGCGAAGAGACTTCCCAATATCCTCCTATTATTTCTTATGATGAATCAGGTAACGAGGAGGAGCCTTTTATTCAACCAATCTCATTAATAAGGAGCTCCAAAAAGAGGATTGAACCCCCACATGATGTGGTGAAGAGAAAGAAAAGAAAAAGGAAGAGAGGTAAAAAGGTATCTCTCCCAAATAAAGTTGCTCCTATTATTGTTGTGCCTCATGAAAATGAAGATGATACACTTTATGATGATCTCGTTATGCCTATTGCTTGTTGTGATGATTATGATTGGGAAGATAATGATACTCCTTATGATCTTGAAAATATTTTTGGTACTTGCTTGGAAGAATATGATAATAATGTTTGCTATACTATTGGTGCTATCCATACTATTAATGATGAGAGTGATTATGCTTATGATACGAAAAGGCCCAAGCTTGGGGAAGCTATGTTTGATGAGGATGACATATTTGAGAATATATTTGCTGCAATTAATGTTTGTCCCAAGCTTGGGGATGCTACGCTTAATGAAGATTATATTTTTAGTCTCCCAAGTTTTGATATGCAAATTCATAATGATAATAACATGCCTCCTACTTATAGTAATTATTGTGATGATACATATGCTATACAAAGTAGTGAGGATTATATTTATAAAACTTGTCATGATTATGGTTACCCCTTTTCTGAACATTACTATTTTAATGTGGAAACAATATATAATATTCAAGTCTCTTATGGTACTCCCACTATCCCGAATGAGAAGAATTTTGCTTATGTGGAGAGTAGTAAAATTTCTATGCTTATAGATCATGAAAAGAATGCTTTAGGTGCTGGTTATATTGTTGAATTCATTCATGATGCTACTGAAAATTATTATGAGGGAGGAACATATGCTTGTAGGAATTGCAATAATATCAAGTTTCCTCTCTATGTGCTTAAAATTTCGAAATTATGCTTGTTTTGCCCTCCTATGCTAGTTGATTATTGTTCCCACAAGTTGTTTGCTCACAAAATCCCTATGCATAGGAAGTGGGTTAGGCTGAAATGTGCTAGTCATATTCTTCATGATGCTCTCTTTATGTTTCAATTCTTATCCTTTATGTGAGCATCATTGAAATCATCATGCCTAGCTAGGGGCGTTAAACGATAGCGCTTGTTGGGAGGCAACCCAATTTTATTTTTGTTCCTGTTTAGTAATAAATAATTCATCTATCCTCTGTTTAGATGTGGTTTTATGTGTTTAATTAGTGTTTGTGCCAAGTAGAACCTTTGGGAACACTTTGGGAAAATCTTGTTGATCATGCTGTAAAAAAACAGAAACTTTAGCGCTCACGAGAATTGATGCCATTTTTATTTGGAGAGTGATATTTAGTTAATTATTTTTGCAGATGATTAATAGATAAATTCGTCAGGTCCAGAAATTTATTTGAGAATTGTACTAGTTACATAAGTATACGTTTGATCCAGATTACTACAGACTGTTCTGTTTTTGACAGATTCTGTTTTCTATGTGTTGTTTGCTTATTTTGATGAATCTATGAGTAGTATCGGAGGGTATTGTGATGCCCCGAGACCGATGTGCCAGGTGTCTTCTAGTTATTCACTGTTGTTGCCATGTCTTTTGCTTGCGTGTTGCATCTTGCCATATCATCATCCGCATTGCATCATCATGTTTTCAAACTTGCATCCGTCCGGGTCTCCCAGTTCCGTCCGTTTTCCGTTCTGAGCCCAGACACACTTGCACGCGCCCGCGGCATGTCTGAAATATTATTTTATAAGTGGCCGAAAAATGTTCTCGTAATGGGTTGAAAGTTGGCACGTGGTGTTGTTATGTTGTAGGTAGGCCGCCTGCCAAGTTTCATCGCATTCGGAGTCCGTTTGACGCCCCAACGGATAAATATAGCGATATTAGTAGCCGGTCTAATGTCGGACGTTTTCGGTCTTGGGAAACAGTCACCGGGCCTTCCTCTCTTCTCTTCTCTCAGCTCGAGACCGTCTACACAGCCCACTACCTACCGCCAGGTCCAACCTAACATCTCTCGTCAGCCCGCGGCCCTCCTCGTGCGCGTGTCCGAAAATTGTCCCGGACCCGACCCGGACAGTCGTCACCGTTGGATCCGGATCATCCCCTAACGTATACAAAACATCTCCGTTTTGTTAATTGGGCTCCCTACCTATTTTTCTCGGACCAACCATATTTTTGTGAGTCCAAGAAAATTACCCGCATGTTCAAATTATTTCCCTAAATCCCTCTTCTTTTTCTTCTCTCTATTTTTTTCTTTCTTGTCTCCTTGTTTCTTCTAAGGAGTGTAAGAGTGAGAGAGCACCAGGCCCAGCAGGGGTCGGCAGCCCAGCCAGGCCGACCGGCCTCCAAGGCCCAGTCTTTTCCCTCCTAAGGCCCAAGGCCATCCAGCCAGCGGCGCCAGTCCTAACCCTAGCCTTCCCCGCTCGATCCCGTGGCCTCTCCTCGAACTCCCTCGTGCCGCTAGGAGACCGTGAGCGTGTTGTCTCGCTCGATCTCCCTTCCCCTCCTTCCACCTAGCGTCTCCTCCGGCCTACCCTTTCGTCTGTCGTTTGCTGATCCGTGCCTCGAGCACCGGCGCTCCAAGGGCGGCCGCCTGCGGCTCATCGCGGCCGTAGCTCCCCACCACCAGCAAGCAGCCGGGTCGTGCCAGCGACCACCGTCGTGACGACCTCCACCAGCGGCCTCTCCTTCTCCCCGCTGCATCCTCTGCACGCCGCGCCCGATTCCCTCGTCTTTCTCCTCCAGCCGCTGCAGGTTTCCTCGTTGCCTCCTCCCTCCAGCGCTGCCTTGCTGCTCCCTCTCATGCACAAGCCCCTCCTCTGCCATGGCCTTCCTCCTCCTGTGTCTGCAGCGATGTTGTGCTGCTGCAGCTACTCTTCCTATGCGCCGCCTCCCTCGCTGAGCCCCGTGGCGTGGCCCTTCTGCGGCAACTAGCGCCCCTCCATGGATGACATCCACGACAGTTGCAACACCCGGAGCAAGACGACCACAACCCTGCGGCTTTCAGATGTAATTGGTTTGTTTTGGCCTTTGCATATCACTGTTGAACCGAGGAGACTAGCACCGCCAAGTCCAACGACAAACCCCGAAGATTTTTGGACGCGCCATGTTCCTCTCGAAAGTACATCTACATGATGACCCGCCAAGTACCGTCGACCTCGAAGACCTCGGACTCACCAAGTTCCCACGACGACAAGTGTGACCCTTCGGATGCGCCAAGTTTGTCTACACAAAAACGCCAAGTACCACTCATGTCCGCAAGACCCGCAAGTCGGACCCCGAACGATCGACATCTCGTGGACCGTGTACAACTACCGTCGCCCCGAAGACGTTAGAGTCATCAAGTACCTCTCCGAACGAACGTGAACGATTACCGTTGCAAGAACGGGACCGGAAAGTCCGAAGACCCCGAGTACCACGACTACCCTCGAGGACATTGGTTCCATCAAGTTCGACTACAACATGTGTACGACTACCACCACCGTGATTTTCGACAAGACGTCGTGAGCCTCTACTTCCACTACCGCTCCGATGATCGCCGATGAACGATAAGATGACTACTTCAACTACCGTTGCGTGAACCACTACTTCCCTCGACGTCCGAGAACATCTACTTCCACTACTTCCACTACGCCGATTCGAACCGCTCCAATAATGCACACTTCAGAGGTATAATGTCGAGACGACCTCCATGGACGAATGTTGCGTGATGTATGAGTTGCACCCTATGTTTGCACCGTGTCCGAGTTGTCACTTTCTCGGTCCTCCTCTTCTGCCGCTAACTCGTGGGACACCCGGAATCCGGGAGCGCCCCACCATCTTTTGCATGCATCCGCACATTTCTCCTTTGCATTGGTATCTCAATCGAGTTACTGGAACTGGAACGCTGCCGTGGCATCGTTTTCGCTATCGTTGCCGTGGCACCCCTTTCCTTTCCGCCACGATGACAAATGCTTCATATTATGCTCATGTCAACATATTCATAAAAATTGCATAAACTTTCTCATGTCATCCGCATCATGATAACAACAATTAAAATGTTTAAAATTGTTGTTGCGCCAAATTGCTAATGCATATGGGGATTTACCGGAATTGTTGTTCGTTGTTTCCGGCCTCATTTAAACTTGACTAGATAGGTAGTTTGACTTTGCTCCACCTCTTGCCATGTTTAACAACATTTAATATTGTTGGGTACATAAACGAGATCGAACTAAATAACTTGAATGTGGTATTTTGTCAATATGCAACTCGTTGCATATTGAGCTCCATTTAATTTGTAGGATTGCTTGTGCACTTTGCGATGCCATGCTTCATTAAACCGGACATGCATCATACTTGATTTTGCATCACGCCATGATTTTGTGGTGGTTGTTTACTATGTTGTTTGCTTCTTTCCGGGTTATTTCTCGCGTTATCTTCGGTTTTGTTCCGGAGCTGTGAGGATCCATTCTACTATGTTCATTTGTCTTCTTCATGGACTCGTTCTTCTTCCTTGCGGGATCTCAGGCAAGATGACCATACCCTCGAAATCACTTCTATCTTTCCTTGCTAGTTGCTCGCTCTTTTGCTATGCCTATCCTGCGATACCTACCACTTGCTTATCATGCCTCCTATATTGTTGAACCAAGCCTCTAACTCACCTTGTCCTAGCAAACCATTGTTTGGCTATGTTACCGCTATGCTCAGCCCCTCTTATAGCATTGTTAGTTGCAGGTGAAGATTGGAGCTTGTTCCTTGTTGGAACATGGATTCTTTGTTGGGATATTACAATATCTCTTATTTAATTAATGCATCTATATACTTGGTAAAGGGTGGAAGGCTCGGCCTTATGCCTGATGTTTTGTTCCACTCTTGCCGCCCTAGTTTCCGTCATATCGGTGTTACGTTCCCGGATTTTGCGTTCCTTACGCGGTTGGGTTATAATGGGAACCCCTTGACAGTTCGCCTTGAATAAAACCCCTCCAGCAAGGCCCAACATTGGTTTTGCCATTCGCCTCCTAGCCTTTTCTTTCCCTTGGGTTCTGCAGACTCAAGGGTCATCTTTATTTTAACCCCCCCGGGGCCAGTACTCCTCTGAGTGTTGGTCCAACTGAGCGATGTCCGAGGCTACCAGGGGAAACTCTAGGCTGGCTTACCCGACGTCTTGCTCATCCGGTGTGCCCTGAGAACGAGATATGTGCAGCTCCTATCGGGATTTGTCGGCACATCTGGGTGGCTTTGCTGGTCTTGTTTTACCATTGTCGAAATGTCCTGTAACCGGGATTCCGAGCCTGATCGGGTCTTCCCGCTAGAAGGAATATCCTTCGTTGACCGTGAGAGCTTGTTATGGGCTAAGTTGGGACACCCCTGCAGGGATTTGAACTTTCGAAAGCCGTGCCCACGGTTATGGGCAGATGGGAATTTGTTAATGTCCGGTTGTAGAAAACCTGAAGTTGACCTTAATTAAAATACATCAACCGCGTGTGTAACCGTGATGGTCTCTTCTCGGCGGAGTCCGGGAAGTGAACACGGTGTTGGAGTTATGCTTGACATAGGTTGTTCTAGGATCACTTCTTGATCATAGATTCTCGAACGTGCTTTGCCTTCTCTTCTCGCTCTCATTTGCGTATGTTAGCCACCATATATGCTAGTCGCTTGCTGCAGCTCCACCTCATACCTTTTACCCTTCCCATAATCTTAAATAGTATTGATCGCGAGGGTGTGAGATTGCTGAGTCCCCGTGACTCATAGATACTTCCAAAACCAGCTTGCAGGTGCCGATGAGACCGTGCAGGTGACGCAACCAAGATCAAGGAGGAGCTCGATGAAGATCTTGTCCTTTGTGTTGATTCGTCTAGTTGATCAGTAGTGGAGCCCAGTCGGGACGATCAGGGATCTGTGTATCATTTGGGGTAGTCTTCTTTTATTTTGGGTTCCGTAGTCGGACCTTGTTTGTATCTGGTTGATGTAATGCTTTATTCATGTAATTGTGTGAAGTGGCGATTGTAAGCCAACTATGTATCTCTTTCCCTTATGTATTACATGGGTTATGTGAAGATTACCTCACTTGAGACATTGCTTTCAATGCGGTTATGCCTCTAAGTCGTGCTTCGACACGTGGGAGATATAGCCGCATGGAGGGCGTGACAAGTTGGTATCAGAGCCTTCCCCGACCTTAGGAGCCCCATTGCTTGATCGAATTAGCTGCCGTTGTTGAGTCTAGAAAAATGTTTTGAGTCATTTAGGAATTATATATCGGAGAGTTTAGGAATTCTTTTTACTCCTCAGTCCCCTCATCGCTCTGGTAAGGCATCCTGACGTAGAGTTTTGACTCTTCTCTTCTCAAATTTTCACTAATTTTTTTTAGGATCAAGCGGGTATCTTGGAATCGTTCCGATCGATTTGTGACGAGAACATTGTTCTTGGTTCCTCCTGTCATTTAGGGGTTGTGACAGTGTCCTAGGGAGTTGTGCTCCGAGGTGTTGTCGTCACAATTTTATCGTTGCAGTTCTGGAATACCTGAGATTAGTTTCGCCGACATCGAAAATCTCTTTTATGCAGTTGTTGGTGAGATAACCTCGACGCCACCCAGTACTGGGGCGGGGGTTCGGGAGTATTGCCATAACTCGTATAACGGATGCTTTTCGAAGGTTGAGGTAGACGATTTCCAAAGGTTTCTTGGTTATGTGTTGAAGGATGGATACAGCTCGATGTAGGATTTGCTAGTTTTGGATGAGATATTATGCTTCCCCTATATCCCCAACACCTGATTGCATAACCGGAAAGTTTCGGGAGTTTATAAGTGGGAATTCAAGTAGCTCTTAGGATATCTCCGACGGATGTATGATATGAAATTGGGGTTCGACGTCTAGTGGTCTGCCTATCTACGGTTGGTTTTACAGTGGTCTCGTTGTGTCTTAAAGAGTCCTTGGCTATGCCGACTCGGGGACGCTTCGTATGTCATGTGCACTGCCTTGTACATGATGGTGCTGCATGATCGAGCCCGTGTAGGCCCCACCAAGAAAACTTCGGATGAAATCTCTATCATATGTTTGTTCCGGCTTATTCTGCAAGCCAATCGTTTGTTTTGTTTTCAGTTGTGGTATTCGAGTTGCTTCAATGTCAAGTGTTGATTCCATGCCTTTGCCAAGTGGTGTTCTCATATTCCTATGTGAATACTAATCCCTCGTGATAATCGAGATTGTCACGTCAGTCCTTTTCAACCGCCGTGTTTTCTCTTCAAGTGGTTCCGATCATTTCAACATCAGCAAGATCAATTATCAGTTCTTCTCAACGGTGTTTGTTTCATCCGTCTCCAAGTTGCCTTTGTTTTTCCCTCCCTCCCACCCTTTTTCTTCAAGGAATCAGATTTCTTATTCAAGTATCCTTTTATTCTTGTGAAGTCTGTCCATCCTTTTCCGTTAATATTCTTATCCGGTGATTCTCATGAAGATCCTAATGGAACCTCAAGTTCGTCATTCCTCATTCTTTTTCTGCTCCGGTGGAACCAATTCAAGCTTTGTTGATCATATCCCTTTTCCCTCGTTTCAATTGCTTTCCCATGCCGTTGCACCTCATAATCATTCACCTCTCACTATTCAATTGTTCCGTAGTGTGGAAGATATCTCAGAAGATGCTAGTGCTTATTCTCATTCATTCAAGCTCCTTCGAGATTGTTATATCATTCAAGTCTTTTAATTCAACCGGTGCAACCTCTCTTTTAAATCATTTCAATGGTGTTTCTTTTGAGTGGGCCCTAACCCACAGGTCTTTTCCCAGGATCTTACCTGACTCTTCTTGTTTTACCGGAGCTTCTCAAATTCTCTCCAAAGTCTGACGTAAGAATGAACTGTCATCAGTCAAATGTTTTTTCTCCAAGATCTTTCAAATTCTTTTCATTGTTGGATCAACCTTTCTATTCTTTATTCCAGAGTGCCTCTACAATTATTGTTCGTGTTTCTCATCGTCATTCTCAGGTTTTGAAGACCGAAGAAGACTTTTCCTCCATATCTATCCGCTCTCTCAGAGATTCATGGCTCTAGCTTGATGTCATCCTCTCATAACTGTTTTTGATAGTTAGAATTATTTTCACCTATCCGGAGCAATTCAAGAGTCTTCTCAGTTTGATTATCCGGATTCCATCATTTCAGGTTATTCATTCTCAGCTTCCAGTTATCATTCTCCAATCTTACCGGCGCATCGCTCAAGTGATCTCTAATCAATTCGGGATCTCTTCGTTCACTTGTATCTAAATTCTCTCAAGTATCCTCGTTCATTTCATAATTCTTTCCGGTGTTCCTTTATCTTTTCTTCGGTCATTTCAATTCTTATGGTGGTTCTCCCAAGATTATTCTTCCTTTGTGTATCATATCAATGCATTCATGCTTTTCAAATTCTACCGGTGGTTCATTGAAGACTTTTCCAAGTTTGCGCCATATCTATCTTAATCCTTTCTACGAGAATAAGTAGTATGCCAAATCCATTGTTGGTCATCAATTTGAATTGGTGAAGGATAAGCATAATGTAATTCTTACTCTTGTTTTCATCCAAATGATTCAATTCCTTATTCCAGAGGTTCATCATATCACATTCTCGGTTCGAGATGCTTTATCTTGTCTTTTCCCGGAGTTCCAAGCTCTCTCATTTATCTCGTCGCAAAGCTCCATCTAAATCATTGCAAGTCTTCAACCTTATTCTTTTCATCCTTCATTTCGTTTGATCATTCTTTTGCTACCGGAGTTCCTAATGAAAGTTCAACATGATGGTTCATTAAGGTTTTTATCACTTCTCGAAGTTTTCATCGAGATTCTTTTCTAAGGAGCTCAAGTATTCTTCACCTTGCAATCCGGAGTGCAATTCTTCCTTCCGTATCAATAGAGGTGGTATTATGTCATTCTTGATAATTTGAGTTCATGTTTCATGATTCATAGGTTGTTAAGAATGAGGTATTTTAAATCCATCAATCTCGTCATTGGAGTTATCTTGGGTTATGTTTCACCTAAAGCCTTCCCTAAGGATTTTGCTATTTATGGTTCTCATAAATGACCCAAGTTCTTCTTTATCCTTCCGATGAACAAGTTCCTCGTCTTCTTGTTCATATCAATCCAATATTGTTTTCGTTAGTGGCATAATTTCACCTCAAGTTCTTGAGATGTTTTCCATAAGCCCACTACAAGCTTATCCTCTTCGTTGTTGTTTTTCCAACAACCCCGTGCAATCCTTTCTTGCAACGGTGCTTTACAAGTTCAGTTGTGGTAGGAGTTGTTATTTTCTTCTCCGCTCTTTTGTTCCGACGATCTACCTTTCATTCTTTCATCCGGAGGCATTGAGGTGTTGCTCTTTTAACCGGAGTGTCGTGTCCTCTTTTCAAGTATCCTCTCATCTTGTCAAGTTTAATTCCTTCCATTTATAGGCGGAGTGCTGTCCAAATTATATCATTCTTATTCCTTCCCTATCTTGTTTTAACGGGAGTATTGTGCCCCTTTGCTCAAGTTCTTTTCGCCTTATCAAGCCTTGCATCTCTTTTCAACCGGAGTGCTGTCCGAATTTGTTATTCATTATTACCCTTCCCTACCGGACTGCTTTCAATTTTGTTCTTCCTCGTTCCTCTTTCCTAACGGAGTGCTTTCAACTTCGTTCATCTCCGTCGTATTCTTTTCTTGAAATGGCTTAACCTTTTCAAGGTTCTTTGGTTTCACTCATTTGTCAAAGAAGCAACTTAGTTACCTGTTCTCTCCTCTTACGTTTCCCTCCGGTGCCATTCTAGATCTCGGGACGAGATCCTCTCGTAGTGGTGGAGTGTTGTGACGCCCCGAGACCAATGTGCCAGGTGTCTTCTAGTTATTCGCTATTGTTGCCATGTCTTTTGCTTGCGTGTTATATCTTGCCATATCATGATCCGCATTGCATCATCATGTTTTCAAACTTGCATCCGTCCGGGTCTCCCAGTTCCGTCCGTTTTCCGTTCTGAGCCCAGACACACTTGCACGCGCCCGCGGCATGTCCGAAATATTATTTTATAAGTGGCCGGAAAATGTTATTGGAATGGGTTGAAAGTTGGCATGCGGTGTTGTTATTTTGTAGGTAGGCCGCCTGCCAAGTTTCATCGCATTCAGAGTCCGTTTGACGCCCCAACGGATAAATATAGCGGCATTAGTAGCCGGTCTAACGTCGGACGTTTTCGGTCTTCAGAAATAGTTGCCGGGCCTCCCTCTCTTCTCTTCTCTCAGCTCGAGACCGTCTACACAGCCCACTACCTACCGCCAGGTCCAACCTAACCTCTCTCGTCAGCCCGCGGCCCTCCTCGCGTGCGCGTCCGAAAATTGTCCCAGACCCGACCCGGACAGTCGTCACCGTTGTATCCGGATCATCCCCTAACGTATACAAAACATCTCCGTTTTGTTAATTGGGCTCCCTACCTATTTTTCTCGGACCAACCATATTTTTGTGAGTCCAAGAAAATTACCCACATGTTCAAATTCGTTCCCTAAATCCCTCTTCTTTTTCTTCTCTCTATTTTTTCTTTCTTTCTTGTCTCCCTCTTTCTTCTAAGGGGTGTAAGAGTGAGAGAGCACCAGGCCCAGCAGGGGTCGGCAGCCCAGCCAGGCCAACCGGCCTCCAAGGCCCAGTCTTGTCCCTCCTAAGGCCCAAGGCCATCCAGCCAGCAGCGCCAGGCCTAACCCTAGCCTTCCCCGCTCGATCCCGTGGACTCTCCTCGAACTCCCTCGCGCCGCCAGGAGACTGTGAGCGTGTTGTCTCGCTCGATCTCCCTTCCCCTCCTTCCACCTAGCGTCTCCTCCGGCCTCCCCTTTCGTCTATGTCGTTTGCTGATCCGTGCCTCGAGCACCGGCGCTCCAAGGGCGGCCGCCTGCGGCTCGTCGCGGCCATAGCTCCCCACCACCAGCAAGCAGCCGGCCATGCCAGCGACCGCCATCGTGACGACCTCCACCAGCGGCCTCTCCTTCGCCCTGTTGCATCCTCTGCACGCCGCGCCCGATTCCCTTGTCTTTCCCCTCTGGCCGCCGCAGGTTTCCTTGTTGCCTCCTCCCTCCAGCACTGCCTTGCTGCTCCCTCCCGTGAACAAGCCCCTCCTCTGCCATGGACTTCCTCCTCCTGTGTCTGCAGCGATGCTGTGCTGCTGCAGCTACTCTTCCTACGCGCCGCCTCCCTCGCTGAGCCCGTGGCGTGGCCCTTCTGCGGCAACTAGCGCCCCTCCATGGATGACCTCCACCACAGTTGCAACACCTGGAGCAAGACGACCACAACCCTGCGGATTTGAGATGTAATTGGTTTGTTTTGGCCTTTGCATATCACTGTTGAACCAAGGAGACTAGCACCGCCAAGTCCAACGACAAACCCCGAAGATTTTTGGACGCGCCAAGTTCCTCTCGAAAGTACATCTACATGATGACCCGCCAAGTACCGTCGACCTCGAAGACCTCGGACTCACCAAGTTCCCACGACGACAAGTGTGACCCTTCGGATGCGCCAAGTTCTTCTACACAAAAACACCAAGTACCACTCATGTTGGCAAGACCCGCAAGTCGGACCCCGAACAATCGACGTCTCGTAGACCGTGTATAACTACCGTTGCCCCGAAGACGTTGGAGTCATCAAGTACCTTGTGTGAAGATTGTAAGCCAACTAAGTATCTCTTTCCCTTATGTATTACATGGGTTGTGTGAAGATTACCTCACTTGCGACATTGCTTTCAATGCGGTTATGCCTCTAAGTCGTGCTTCGACACGTGGGAGATATAGCCGCATCGAGGGCGTGACAGGTATGAACCATAGAGAAGTTAGAATACAGTAGATATTACACCAATATGAATTTAGAATGAGTTCATTACAGTACCTTGTGTTGGAAATATGCCCTAGAGACAATAATAATATTGATTATTATTATATTTCCTTGTTCATGATAATCATTTATTATCCATGCTAGAATTGTATTGATAGGAAACTCAGATACATGTGTGGATACATAGACAACACCATGTCCCTAGTAAGCCTCTAGTTGACTAGCTCGTTGATCAATAGATGGTTACGGTTTCCTGAGCATGGACATTGGATTTCATTGATAATGGGATCACATCATTAGGAGAATGATGTGATGGACAAGACCCAATCCTAAGCCTAGCACAAGATCATGTAGTTCGTATGCTAAAGCTTTTCTAATGTCAAGTATCATTTCCTTAGACCATGAGATTGTCCAACTCCCGGATACCATAGGAATACTTTGGGTGTGCCAAACGTCACAACGTAACTGGGTGGCTATAAAGGTACACTACAGGTATCTCCGAAAGTGTCTGTTGGGTTGGCACGAATCGAGACTGGGATTTGTCACTCCGTGTGACGGAGAGGTATCTCTGGGCCCACTCGGTAGGACATCATCATAATGTGCACAATGTGATCAAGGAGTTGATCACGGGATGATGTGTTACGGAACGAGTAAAGAGACTTGCCGGTAACGAGATTGAACAAGGTATCGGGATACCGATGATCGAATCTCGGACAAGTATCATACCGCTAGACAAAGGGAATTGTATACAGGATTGATTAAAGTCCTTGACATCGTGGTTAATCCGATGAGATCATCGTGGAGCATGTGGGAGCCAACATGGGTATCCATATCCTGCTGTTGCTTATTGACCGGAGAACGTCTCGGTCATGTCTGCATGGTTCCCGAACCCGTAAGGTCTACACACTTAAGGTTCGATGATGCTAGGGTTATAAAGGAAGTTTGTATGTGGTAACCGAATGTTGTTCGGAGTCCCGGATGAGATCCCGTGCTTCACGAGGAGTTCCGGAATGGTCCGGAGGTAAAGATTTATATATGGGAAGTTATCATACGGTCACCGGAAGAGTTCGGGGGTTACCGGTATTGTACCGGGACCACCGAAGGGGTTCCGGGGGTCCACCGGGAGGGTCCACCTACCCCGGAGGGCCCTATGGGCTGTATGTGGAGAGGGACCAGCCCCTTAGTGGGATGGGCGCCTCCCCCCCTAGGGCCCATGCGCCTAGGGTTTTGGAGGAACCCTAAAGGGGGGCGCCCCCCTTGCCTTGGGGGGCAAGGCAACCCCCCTGGCCGCCGCACCCTCCTCAGATGGGATATGAGGGGGCCGGCCCCCCTCTCCCTTGCCCCTATATATATGTGGGGGGTGGGAGGGCAGCCGCACCAATGTTCTGGCACAGCCCTCCCCCTCTCCCAAGTCCTTCTCCTCTCCCGTGGTGCTTGGCGAAGCCCTACAGGATTGCCACGCTCCACCACCACCACCACGCCGTTGTGCTGCTGCTGGATGGAGTCTTCCTCAACCTCTCCCTCTCTCCATGCTGGATCAAGGCATGGGAGACGTCACCGGGCTGTACGTTTGTTGAACACGGAGGTGCCGTCCGTTCGGCACTAGGATCTTCGGTGATTTAGATCACGACGAGTACGACTCCTTCAACCCCGTTCTCTTGAACGCTTCCGCTTAGCGATCTACAAGGGTATGTAGATGCACTCTCCTTCCCTTCATTGCTGGTTTCTCCATAGATAGATCTTGGTGATACGTAGGAAAATTTTGAATTTCTACTACGTTCCCCAACAGTGGCATCATGAGCTAGGTCTATTGCGTAGATTCTATGCATGAGTAGAACACAAAGTAGTTGTGGGCGTCGATTTTGTTCAATATGCTTACCGTTACTAGTCCAATCTTGTTTCGATGGTATTGTGGGATGAAGTGGCCCGGACCAACTTTACACGTATGCTTACGTGAGACCGGTTCCACCGACTGACATGCACTAGTTGCATAAGGTGGCTGGCGGGTGTCTGTCTCTCCCACTTTAGTCGGATCGGATTCGATGAAAAGGGTCCTTATGAAGGGTAAATAGCAATTGGTATATCACGTTGTGGTTTTTACGTAGGTAAGAAACGTTCTTGCTAGAAACCCATAGCAGCCACGTAAAACATGCAAACAACAATTAGAGGACGTCTAACTTGATTTTGCAGGGTATGCTATGTGATGTGATATGGCCAATAAGAATGTGATGAATGATATGTGATGTATGAGATTGATCATGTTCTTGTAATAGGAATCACGACTTGCATGTCGATGAGTATGACAACCGGCAGGAGCCATAGGAGTTGTCTTTATTTATTATATGACCTGCGTGTCATTAAACAACGCCATGTAATTACTTTACTTTATTGCTAACCGTTAGCTGTAGTAGTAGAAGTAATAGTTGGCGAGACAACTTCATGAAGACATGATGATGGAGATCATGATGATGGAGATCATGGTGTCATGCCGGTGACGATGATGATGGAGCCCCGAAGATGGAGATCAAAAGGAGCAAAGTGATGATGGCCATATCATGTAACTATTTGATTGCATGTGATGTTTATCATGTTTATACATCTTATTTTCTTAGAACGACGGTAGTAAATAAGATGATCCCTCATGAAAATTTCAAGAAAGTGTTCCCCCTAACTGTGCACCGTTGCGAAAGTTCATCGTTTCGAAGCACCACGTGATGATCGGGTGTGATAGATTCTTACGTTCGAATACAACAGGTGTTGACGAGCCTAGCATGTACAGACATGGCCTCGGAACACATGCAAAACACTTAGGTTGACTTGACGAGCCTAGCATGTACAGACATGGCCTCGGAACACAAGAGACCGAAAGGTCGAGCATGAGTCGTATGGTAGATACGATCATCATGAAGATGTTCACCGATGTTGACTAGTCCGTCTCACGTGATGATCGGACACGGCCTAGTTGACTCGGATCATGTAATCACTTAGATGACTAGAGGGATGTCTATCTGAGTGGGAGTTCATAAGGTGAACTTAATTATCCTGAACATAGTCAAAAGGTCTTCGCAAATTATGTCGTAGCTCGCGCTTCAGTTCTACTGTTTAGACATGTTCCTAGAGAAAATTTAGTTGAAAGTTGATAGTAGCAATTATGCGGACTAGGTCCGTAAACTGAGGATTTTCCTCATTGCTTCATAGAAGGCTTATGTCCTTAATGCACCGCTCAGTGTGCTGAACCTCAAACGTCGTCTGTGGATGTTGCGAACATCTGACATACACATTTTGATAACTACGTGATAGTTCAGTTAAACGGTTTAGAGTTGAGGCACCGAAGACGTTTTAAAACATCACGAAACATATGAGATGTTTTGAGGGCTGAAGTTGGGATTTCAGGCGTGTGCCCACGTCAAGAGGTATAAGACCTCCGACGATTTTCTTAGCCTGCAAACTAAAGGAGAAAAGCTCAATTGTTGAGCTTGTGCTCAGATTGTCTGAGTACAACAATCATTTGAATCGAGTGGGAGTTGATCTTCCAGATGAGATAGTGATGTTTCTCCGAAGTCATTACCACCAAGCTGCTAGAGCTTCGTGATGAACTATAATATATCAGGGACATATATGATGATCCTTGAGATATTCACGATGTTTGACACCACAAAAGTAGAAATCAAGAAGGAGCATCAATTGTTGATGGTTGGTGAAACCACTAGTTTCAAGAAGGGCAAGGGCAAGAAGGGATACTTCATGAAATGGCAATTCAGCTGCTACTCTAGTGAAGAAACCCAAGGTTGAACCCAAACCCGAGACTAAGTGCTTCTGTAATAAGGGGAACAGCCACTGGAGCAGAATTACCCTAGATACTTGGTAGACTAGAAGGCTGGCAAGGTCGGTAGAAGTATATTGCATATACATTGTGTTAATGTGTACTTTACTAGTACTCCTAGTAGCACCAGGGTATTAGATACCGGTTCAGTTGCTAAGTGTTAGTAACTCGAAATAAAAGCTACGGAATAAACGGAGACTAGCTAAAGGTGAGCTGACGATATGTGTTGGAAGTGTTTCCAATGTTGATATGATCAAGCATCGCACGCTCCCTCTACCATCGAGATTGGTGTTAAACCTAAATAATTGTTATTTGGTGTTTGCGTTGAGCATAGACATGATTGGATTATGTCTATCGCGATACGGTTATTCATTTAAGGAGAATAATGGTTACTCTGTTTATTTGAATAATACCTTCAATGGTCTTGCACCTAAAATAAATGGTTTATTGAATCTCGATCATAGTGATACACATGTTAATTCCAAAAGATATAAGATAGTAATGATAGTACCACCTACTTGTGGCACTGCCACTTAAGTCATATCGGTATAAAACGCATGAAGAAGCTCCATGTTGATGGATCTTTGGGCTCACCCGTTTTTGAAAAAGTTTGAGACATGCGAACCATGTCTATTGGTGTATACGCATGAAGAAACTCCATGCAAATGGACCATTTGGACTCACTTGATTTTGAATCACTTGAGACATGCAAATCATACCACATGGGCAAGATGACTGAAAGCCTCATTTTCAGTAAAATGGGACTAGAAAGCAACTTGTTGGAAGTAATACATTTTGATGTGTGCAGTCCAATGAGTGCTGAGGCGTGTAGTGGATATCGTTATGTTCTTACTTCACAGATGATTTGAGTAGATGTTGAGTATATTTACTTGATGAATCACGAGTCTGAATTATTGAAAGGTTCAAGTAATTTCAGGGTGAAGTTGAAAGATCCTCGTGACAAGAGGATAAAATATCTATGATATGATCATAGAGATGAATATCTGAATTACGAGTTTGGCATAGAATTGAGACATTGTGGAAATTGTTTCACAACTGATACAGCCTGGAACACCATAGTGTGATGGTTTGTACGAACATCATAACTGCACCTTATTGGATATGATGCATACCATGATGTCTCTTATCGAATTACCACGATAGTTTATGGGTTAGCCATTAGAGACAACCACATTCACTTTAAATAGGGTACCACGTAATTCCGATGAGATGACACCGTATGAACTATGGTTTAGGGAAACCTAAGCTGTCATTTCTTAAAAGTTTGGGGCTGCAACGCTTATGTGAAAAAGTTTTAGGCTGATAAGCTCGAACCCAAAGTGGATAAATGCATCTTCATAGGACACCCAAAACAGTTGGGTATACCTCCTGTCTCAGATTCGAAAGCAATAAAGGATTGTTTCTAGAATCGGGTCCTTTCTCGAGGAAAAGTTTCTCTCGGAAGAATTGAGTGGGAGGATGGTGGAGACTTGATGCGGTTATTGAACCGTCTCTTCAACTAGTGTGTGGCAGGGCACAGGGAGTTGTTCCTGTGGCACCTACACCAATTGAAGTGGAAGCTTATGATAGTGATCATGAAACTTCAGATCAAGTCACTACCAAACCTCGTGGGATGACAAGGATGCGTACTACTTCAGAGTGGTATGTAATCTTGTCTTGGAGGTCATGTTGCTAGACAACAATGAACCTACGAGCTATGGAGAAGCGGTGGTTGGCCCGGATTCCGATAAATGGCTCGAGGCCATAAAATCCGAGAGAGGATCCATGTATGAAAACAAAGTGTAGACTTTGGAAGAACCACTTGATGGTCGTAAGGCTGTTAGGTACATATGGATTTTAAAAGGAAGACGGACAATGATGGTAAATGTCACCATTAAGAAAGCTCAACTTGTCATTAAGAAGTTTCCTGACAAGTTCAAGGAGTTGACTACGGTGAGACTTTCTCACTCGTAGCGATGCTAAGAGTCTGTTGGAATTATATTAGCGATTACTGCATTATTTATGAAATCTTGCGGATAGGATGTCAAAACATTGTTTCCTCGACGACTTTTCTTGAGGAAAGGTTGTATGTGATACAACCGGAAGGTTTTGTCAATCTTGAAAGATGCTAATAAGTATGGAAAGCTCCAGCAATCCTTCTGTGGACTGGAGTAAGCATCTCGGAGTTGGAATGTATGCTTTGATGAGATGATCAAAGATTTTGGGTGTATACATAGTTTATGAGAAACTTGTATTTCCAAAGAAGTGAGTGGGAGCACTATAGAATTTCT